>NC_083573.1:76398929-76426429 GCF_027579695.1 Neoarius graeffei | reverse complement strand
CTGGCAACCTTTTGGTCACAAAGCTGCTTCTCTAACCATTAGGCCATGGCTTTGTTTTTACTTAGATTTTCATTTAATGATTGCAGTGCCTAAATATCATGATGTAAATATTTCGCCTGGCTACCAAGTTCATATCAGATGGAATGTACTCGACTTAAAAACATTATCAGTTTGAACAGATACCACAACCTTTTCTTTATACACTAAAGCTATAATCTAACTAGTCTTCTGTTATTATATTGTCTTTGTCCTGTTAATTTTGATACAGGTATTTATTAACTCGTATTCTGCACTAAGTACTTCTGTACAGTACAACCCCAATTCCAAAAAAGTTGGGACAAAGTACAAATTGTAAATAAAAACAGAATGCAATGATGTGGAAGTTTCAAAATTCCATATTTTATTCAGAATAGAACATAGATGACATATCAAATGCTTAAACTGAGAAAATGTATCATTTAAAGAGAAAAATTAGGTGATTTTAAATTTCATGACAACAACACATCTCAAAAAAGTTGGGACAAGGCCATGTTTACCACTGTGAGACATCCCCTTTTCTCTTTACAACAGTCTGTAAACGTCTGGGGACTGAGGAGACAAGTTGCTCAAGTTTAGGGATAGGAATGTTAACCCATTCTTGTCTAATGTAGGATTCTAGTTGCTCAACTGTCCTAGGTCTTTTTTGTCGTATCTTCCGTTTTATGATGCGCCAAATGTTTTCTATGGGTGAAAGATCTGGACTGCAGGCTGGCCAGTTCAGTACCCGGACCCTTCTTCTACGCAGCCATGATGCTGTAATTGATGCAGTATGTGGTTTGGCATTGTCATGTTGGAAAATGCAAGGTCTTCCCTGAAAGAGACGTCGTCTGGATGGGAGCATATGTTGCTCTAGAACTTGGATATACCTTTCAGCACTGATGGTGTCTTTCCAGATGTGTAAGCTGCCCATGCCACACGCACTAATGCAACCCCATCCCATCAGAGATGCAGGCTTCTGAACTGAGCGCTG
This sequence comes from Neoarius graeffei, assembly GCF_027579695.1. NCBI lineage: Eukaryota > Metazoa > Chordata > Actinopteri > Siluriformes > Ariidae > Neoarius > Neoarius graeffei. The sequence continues at coordinate 76,425,420 of NC_083573.1, read as the reverse complement.
ATAACAACTTGGGTCTTCCTTCTTCTCTTTAGTCCGAATGACACAGCGTCCATGATTTCCATAAAGAACTTCACATTTTGATTCGTCTGACCACAGAACAGTTTTCCACTTTGCCACAGTCCATTTTAAATGAGCCTTGGCCCAGAGAAGACATCTGCACTTCTGGATCATGTTTAGATACGGCTTCTTCTTTGAACTACAGAGTTTTAGCTGGCAATGGCGGATGGCACGGTGAATTGTGCTCACAGATAATGTTCTCTGGAAATATTCCTGAGCCCATTTTGTGATTTCCAATACAGATGCACGCCTGTATGTGATGCAGTGCCGTCTAAGGGCCTGAAGATCACGGGCACCCAGTATGGTTTTCTGGCCTTGACCCTTACGCACAGAGATTCTTCCAGATTCTTTGAATCTTTTGATGATATTATGCACTGTAGATGATGATATGTTCAAACTCTTTGCAATTTTACACTGTTGAGCTCCTTTCTGATATTGCTCCACTATTTGTCGGCGCAGAATTAGGGGGATTAGTGATCTTCTTCCCATCTTTACTTCTGAGAGACGCTGCCACTCCAAGATGCTCTTTTTATACCCAGTCATGTTAATGACCTATTGCCAATTGACCTAATGAGTTGCAATTTGGTCCTCCAGCTGTTCCTTTTTTGTACCTTTAACTTTTCCAGCCTCTTATTGCCCCGTCCCAACTTTTTTGAGATGTGTTGCTGTCATGAAATTTAAAATGAGCCAATATTTGGCATGAAATTTCAAAATGTCTCACTTTCGACATTTGATATGTTGTCTATGTTCTACTGTGAATACAATATCAGTTTTTGAAATTTGTAAATTCTTGCATTCCGTTTTTATTTACAATTTGTACTTTGTCCCACCCCTCCTTGAACTGCCACCTTATTGTGGTGGAGGGGTTTGTGTGCTTGAATGATCCTAGGAGCTATGTTGTCGGGGGCATTATGCCCCTGTCAGGGTTTCCCAAGGCAGACAGGTCCTAGGTGACAGGCCAGACTAAGAGCAGTTCACCAAAACCCCTATGGAGAAAAATCCGAGGACCGTGACGTCGCCCGGGATGACGCAGCCGGGGCCCCACCCTGGAGCCAGGCCCGGGGTTGGGGCTCGTATGCGAGCGCTTGGTGGCCGGGCCTTTGCCCATGGGGCCCGGCCGGGCTCAGCCCGAAGAGCTGACGTGGGCCCGACCTCCTGTGGGTTCACCACCCACAGAGGTAGCAGTAGGGGACTGGTGCAATGTGGATTGGGTGGCAGTCGAAGGCAGGGGCCTCGACGACCTGATCCCCGGACACAGCGGCTGGCTGTTGGGACATGGAATGTCACTTCGCTGGGGGGGAAAGAGCCTGAGCTTGTGCGGGAGGTTGAGAGGTACCGGCTAGAGATAGTCGGGCTCACCTCCACGCACAGCTTGGGCTCTGGAACCCAGCTCCTCGAGAGGGGCTGGACTCTCCACTTCTCTGGAGTCGCCCGTGGTGAGCGGCGGCGGGCTGGTGTGGGCTTGCTTATAGCTCCCCAGCTCAGCCGCCATGTGTTGGAGTTTACCCCAGTGAACGAGAGGGTCGCCTCGCTGCGCCTTCGGATTGGGGAGAGGGCTCTTGCTGTTGTTTGTGCCTATGGCCCAAATAGCAGTATAGAGTATCCGGCCTTCTTGGAGTCCCTGGGAGAGGTACTGAGGAGTGCTCAGACTGGGGACTCCATTGTGTTACTGGGGGACTTCAATGCTCACGTGGGAGATGACAGTGACACCTGGAGGGGCGTGGTTGGGAGGAACGGCCTCCCCGATCTGAACCCGAGTGGTGTTTTGTTATTGGACTTCTGTGCTAGTCATGGTTTGTCCATAACGAACACCATGTTCGAGCATAGGGGTGTCCATAAGTGCACGTGGCACCAGGACACCTTAGGTCGGAGGTCAATGATAGACCTTGTAGTCGTTTCATCTGATCTCCGGCCCTATGTCTTGGACACTCGGGTGAAGAGAGGGGCTGAGCTGTCAACTGATCACCACCTGGTGGTGAGTTGGATCCGCTGGCGGAGGAGGAAGCTGGACAGACCTGGCAGGCCCAAACGTATGGTGAGGGTCTGCTGGGAACGTCTGGCCGAGCACTCTGTCGGGGAGGTCTTTAACTCCCACCTCCGGGAGAGCTTTTCCCAGCTTCCGAGGGAGGCGGGGGACATTGAGTCTGAGTGGACCATGTTCTCTACCTCCATTGTGGACGCAGCTGTTCAGAGCTGTGGCCGCAAGGTCTCCGGTGCCTGTCGTGGCGGCAATCCCCGAACCCGGTGGTGGACACCAGAAGTAAGGGATGCCGTCAAGCTGAAGAAGGAGTCCTATCGGGCCATGTTAACCTCCAGGACTCCCGAGGCAGCTGACGGGTATCGGCAGGCCAGGCGTGCTGCAGCTCGGGCAGTTGCGGAGGCAAAAACTCGGAACTGGGAGGAGTTCGGGGAGGCCATGGAGAAGGACTATCGGTCGGCCTCGAAGAAATTCTGGCAAACCGTCCGGCGCCTCAGGAGGGGGAAGCAGTACTCTGCCAACACTGTTTACAGTGCGGGTGGGGAGCTGTTGACCTCGACTGGGGACATTGTCGGGCGGTGGAAGGAATACTTTGAGGATCTCCTCAATCCCACCGTCATGTCTTCCACTGAGGAGACTGAGGCTGATGACTCAGAGGTGGACTCGTCCATTACCCAAGCCGAAGTCACTGAGGTGGTTTGCAAGCTCCTCGGTGGCAAGGCACCGGGGGTGGATGAGATCCGCCCTGAGTATCTCAAGTCTCTGGATGTTGTGGGGCTGTCTTGGTTGACACGCCTCTGCAACATCGCGTGGCGGTCGGGGACAGTGCCTCTGGAGTGGCAGACTGGGGTGGTGGTCCCTCTTTTTAAGAAAGGGGACCGGAGAGTGTGCCCCAATTATAGGGGAATCACACTTCTCAGCCTCCCAGGGAAGGTTTACTCCAGGGTACTGGAGAGGAGAATTCGACCAATAGTCGAACCTCGGATCCAGGAGGAACAATGCGGTTTTCGTCCTGGTCGCGGAACACTGGACCAGCTCTATACCCTTCATAGGGTGCTCGAGGGTTCATGGGAGTTTGCCCAACCAGTCCACATGTGCTTTGTGGATCTGGAGAAGGCATTCGACCGTGTCCCCCGTAGTATTCTGTGGGGGGTGCTTCGGGAGTATGGGGTTCGGGGCTCTTTGCTAAGGGCTGTCCGGTCCCTGTACGAACGGAGCAGGAGTCTGGTTCGCATTGCCGGCAGTAAGTCAGACCTGTTCCCAGTGCATGTTGGACTCCGGCAGGGCTGCCCTTTGTCACCGGTTCTGTTCATAATTTTTATGGACAGAATTTCTAGGCGCAGCCAGGGGCCAGAAGGAATCCTGTTTGGGAACCACAGGATTTCATCTCTGCTTTTTGCGGATGATGTTGTCCTGTTGGCTTCTTCAAACCAGGACCTTCAGCATGCACTGGGGCGGTTTGCAGTCGAGTGTGAAGCGGCTGGGATGAGAATCAGCACCTCCAAGTCCGAGGCCATGGTTCTCGACCGGAAAAGGGTGGCTTGCCCTCTCCAGGTTGGTGGAGAAGTTCTGCCTCAAGTGGAGGAGTTTAAGTATCTCGGGATCTTGTTCACGAGTGAGGGAAGGATGGAGCGTGAGATCGACAGGCGGATCGGTGCAGCCTCCGCAGTGATGCGGTCGCTTTACCGGTCCGTTGTGGTGAAGAAGGAGCTGAGCCAAAAGGCGAAGCTCTCAATTTACCGGTCGATCTACGTTCCGACTCTCACCTATGGTCATGAGCTTTGGGTAATGACCGAAAGGACAAGATCGCGGATACAAGCGGCCGAAATGAGTTTCCTTCGCAGGGTGGCTGGGCGCTCCCTTAGAGATAGGGTGAGAAGCACAGTCACTCGGGAGGAGCTCGGAGTAGAGCCGCTGCTGCTCCACATCGAGAGGAATCAGCTGAGGTGGCTCGGGCATCTTTTTCGGATGCCTCCTGGACGCCTCCCTGGGGAGGTGTTCCAGGCATGTCCCCCCGGGAGGAGGCCCCGGGGAAGACCCAGGACACGCTGGAGGGACTATGTCTCTCGGCTGGCCTGGGAACGCCTCGGTGTTCTTCCCGAGGAGCTGGCCGAGGTGTCTGGGGAAAGGGAAGTTTGGGCTTCCCTGCTTAGACTGCTGCCTCCGCGACCCGGTCCCGGATAAAGCGGAAGAAGACGAGACGAGAGACGAGACGAGACTTTGTCCCAACTTTTTTGGAATCGGGGTTGTATTATCTTTTTATATTTATATTATTAATCATATTTATTTACACTTATTTATACTACTCATGTTTTATATATATATATATATATATATATATATATATATATATATATATATATATATAAATCATGTTTTTCTTTATTTTAATTTTACATTCTATATTTTCCCTTCATTTTGTCACTTGATTTTATGGACCACAATGGAAATAAGTGTTTCACTTTCTTGTGTCATCCATGTATCTTTAATGTATTTACAATTGTTTGTATGTATTTACATTGAATTTACGAAATAAATAAAAATCAATCAATCAATCAATCAATCAATCAATCAATCAATCAGTCAGTCAAAGTTCATTTACAGTGTCTTGCAAAAGTATTGATCCCCCTTGGTGTTTGTCCTGTTTTGTCGCATTACAAGCTGGAATTAAAATGGATTTTTGGAGCGTTAGCACCATTTGATTTACACAACATGCCCACCACTTTACAGGTGAAAATAGTTGTTTTATTATGACACAAACAAAAATTAAGATGAAAAAAACAGAAATCTGGAGTGTGCATAGGTATTCACCCCCTTTTGTATGAAACCCCTAAATAAGAGCTGGTCCAACCAATTCACTTCATAAGTCACATAATTAGTTGATCAAGAGCCATCTATGTGCAATCAAAGTGTCACATGATGTCTGTATAAATCAACCTGTTCTGGAAGGACCCTGACTCTGCAACACTACTAGGCAAGCAACATGAAAACCAAGGAGCACTCCAAACAGGTCAGTTGTGAAGAAGTATGGATCAGGGTTGGGTGATTAAAAAATATCCCAAACTTTGAATATCCCAGGGAGCTCCATTAAATCCATTATACCAAAATGGAAAGAATATGTCACCACGACAAACCTAACAAGAGAAGGCTGCCCACCAAAACTCACAGACCGGGCAAGGAAGGCATTAATCAGAGATGCAACAAAGACATTAAAGATAACACTGAAGGAGCTGCAAAGATCCACAGCAGAGATGGGAGTATCTGTCCATTGGACCACTTTAAGCCATACACTCCACAGAGCGGGGCTTGATGGAAGAGTGGCCAGAAAAAAAGTCATTGCTTAAGAAAACACATTTGGAGTTTGCCCAAGAGCATGTGACAGACTCCCCAAACACATGGAAGAAGATTCTCTGGTCAAACGAGACTAAAATTGATCTTTTTGGCCATCATGGGAAACGCCATGTGTGGTGCAAACCCAACACCCTGAGAACACCATTCCTACAGTGAAGCATGATGGTGGCAGCAGCATGCTGTGGGGATATTTTTCATCTGCAGGAACAGGAAAGCCGGTCAGGACTGAAGGAAAGATGGATGGCACTAAATACAGGGCAGTTCTGGAGGAAAACCTGTTTGAGTCAGCCAGAGGTTTGAGACTGGGACAAAGGTTCACGGTCCAGCAGGACAATGACCCTAAACATACTGCTAAAGCTACACTGGAGTGGTTTAAAGGGAAACATTTAAATGTCTTGGAATGGCCTAATCAAAGCCCAGACCTCAATCCAATTGAGAATCTGTGGCATACAGTTAGGTCCATATATATTTGGACACTGACACAAATTTTGGTTTTTTTTACCTGTTTACTGAAACATATTCAAGTTATAGTTATATAATGGACATGGACATAAAGTCCAGACTTTCAGCTTTCATTTGAGGGTATCCACATTAAAATTGGATGAAGAGTTCAGGAGTTTCAGCTCCTTAACATGTGCCACCCTGTTTTTAAAGGGACCAAAAGTAATTGGACAATTGACTCAAAGGCTATTTTGTGGGCAGGTGTGGGCAATTCCTTCGTTATGTCATTCTCAATTAAGCAGATAAAAGGCCTGGAGTTGATTTGAGGTGTGGTGCTTGCATTTGGAAGATTTTGCTGTGAAGAAAACATGCGGTCAAAGGAGCTCTCCATGCAGGTGAAACAAGCCATCCTTAAGCTGCAAAAACAGAAAAAACCCATCCGAGAAATTGCTACAATATTAGGAGTGGCAAAATCTACAGTTTGGTACATCCTGAGAAAGAAAGAAAGAAAGAAAGAAAGAAAGAAAGAAAGAAAGAAAGAAAGAAAGAACTGGTGAACTCATCAATGCAAAAAGACCTGGACGCCCACAGAAGACAACAGTGGTGGATGATCGCAGAATAATTTCCATGGTGAAGAGAAACCCCTTCACAACAGCCAACCAAGTGAACAACACTCTCCAGAAGGTAGGCGTATCAATATCCAAATCTACCATAAAGAAAAGACTGTATGAAAATAAATACAGAGGGTTCACTGCACGGTGCAAGCCACTCATAAGCCTCAAGAATAAAAAGGCTAGATTGGACTTTGCTAAAAAACATCTAAAAAAGCCAGCACAGTTCTGGAAGAACATTCTTTGGACAGATGAAACCAAGATCAACCTCTACCAGAATGATGGAAAGAAAAAAGTATGGTGAAGGCTTGGTACAGCTCATGATCCAAAGCATACCACATCATCTGTAAAACATGGCGGAGGCAGTGTGATGGCTTGGGCATGCATGGCTGCCAGTGGCACTGGGTCACTAGTGCATATTGATGATGTGACACAGGACAGAAGCAGCCGGATGAATTCTGAGGTATTCGGAGACATACTGTGTGCTCAAATCCAGCCAAACCGATTGGTTGGCGTTTCATAATACAGATGGACAATGACCCAAAACATAAAGCCAAAGCAACCCAGGAGTTCATAAAAGCAAAGAAGTGGAATATTCTTGAATGGCCAAGTCAGTCACCTGATCTCAACCCAATTGAGCATGCATTTCACTTGTTAAAGACTAGACTTCAGACAGAAAGGCCCACAAACAAACAGCAACTGAAAACCGCTGCAGTAAAGGCCTGGCAGAGCATTAAAAAGGAGGAAACACAGCGTCTGATGATGTCCATGAGTTCAAGACTTCAGGCAGTCATTGCCAACAAAGGGTTTTCAACCAAGTATTAGAAATGAACATTTTATTTACAATTATTTAATTTGTCCAATTACTTTTGAGCCCCTGAAATGAAGGGATTGTGTTTAAAAAAATGCTTTAGTTCCTCACATTTTTATGCAATCATTTTGTTCAACCCACTGAATTAAAGCTGAAAGTCTGAACTTCAACTGCATCGGAGTTGTTCTGTTCAAAATTCATTGTGGTAATGTACAGAACCAAAATTAGAAAAATGTTGTCTCTGTCCAAATATTTATGGACCTAACTGTAACTTGAAGATTGCTGTACACCAACACAACCCATCTAACTTGGAGGAGTTGGAGCAGTTTTGCCTTGAGGAATGCGCAAAAATCCCAGTGGCTAGATGTGCTAAGCTAGAGACATACTCGAAGAGACTTGCAGCTACACAGTGGTGCTTGAAAGTTTGTGAACCCTTTAGAATTTTCTGTATTTCTGCATAAATATGACATAAAACATCGTCAGATTTTCACACAAGTCCTCAAAGTAGATAAAGAGAACCCATTTAAACAAATGAGACAAAAAATATTATACTTGGGCATTTATTTATTGAGGAAAATGATCCAATATTAAATATCTGTGAGTGGCAAAAGTATGTGAACCTTTGCTTTCAGTATCTGGTGTGACCCCCTTGTGCAGCAATAACTGCAACTAAATGTTTCTGGTAACTGTTGATCAGTCCTGCACACCGGCTTGGAGGAATTTTAGCCCATTCCTCCGTACAGAACAGCTTCAACTCTGGGATGTTGGTGGGTTTCCTCACATGAACTGCTCGTTTCAGGTCCTTCCACAACATTTTGATTGGATTAAGGTCAGGACTTTGACTTGGCCATTCCAGAACATTATCTTTATTCTTCTCTAACCATTCTCTGGTAGAACGACTTGTTTGCTTAGGGTTGTTGTCTTGCTGCATGACCCACCTTCTCTTGAAGTTCAGTTCATGGACAGATGTACAGATATTTTCCTTTAGAATTCGCTGAATAATTCAGAATTAATTGTTCCATCAATGATGGCAAGCCGTCCTGGCCCAGATGCAGCAAAACAGGCCCAAACCATGATACTACCACCACCATGTTTCACAGATGGGATATGGTTCTTTTGCTGGAATGCAGTGTTTTCCTTTCTCCAAACATAACGTTTCTCATTTCAACCAAAAAGTTCTATTTTGGTCTCATGCGTCCACAAAATATTTTTCCAATAGCCTTCTGGCTTGTCCACGTGATCTTTAGCAAACTGCAGATGAGCAGCAATGTTCTTTTTGGAGAGCAGTGGCTTTCTCCTTGCAACCTTGCCATGCACACCATTGTTGTTCAGTGTTCTCCTGATGGTGGACTCATGAACATTAACATTAGCCAATGTGAGAGAGGCCTTCAGTTGCTTAGAAGTTACTCTGGGGTCCTTTGTGACCTCACCAACTATTACATGCCTTGCTCTTGGAGTGATCTTTGTTGGTCGACCACTCCTGGGGAGGGGAACAATGGTCTTGAATTTCCTCCATTTGTACACAATCTGTCTGACTATGGATTGGTGGAGTCCAAACTCTTTAGAGATGGTTTTGTAACCTTTTCCAGCCTGATGAGCATCGACAACACTTTTTCTGAGGTCCTCAGAAATCTCCTTTCTTTGTGCCATGATACACTTCCACAAACATGTTGTGAAGATCAGACTTTGATAGATCCCTGTTCTTTAAATAAAACAGGGTGCCCACTCACACCTGATTGTCATCCCGTTGATTGAAAACACCTGACTCTAATTTCACCTTCAAATTAACTGCTAATCCTAAAGGTTCACATACTTTTGCCACTCACAGATATGTAATATTGGATCATTTTCCTCAATAAATAAATGACCAATTATTATATTTTTGTCTCATTTGTTTAACTAAGTTCTCTTTATCTACTTTTAGGACTTGTGTGAAAATCTGATGATGTTTTTGGTCATATTTATGCAGAAATATAGAAAATTCTAAAGGGTTCACAAACTTTCAAGCATCACTGTAATTGCAGCAAAAGGTGGCTCTATAAAGTATTGACTTTGGGTGGGGGGATACTTATGCACACTCCAGATTTCTGTTTGTTTGGGGTTTTTTTTTCATCTTAATTATTGTATGTTTCACAATAAAACAACAATTCGCACCTTTAAAGTGGTCGGCATGTTGTGTAAATCAAATGGTGCTAACCCCCCAAAAATCCATTTTAATTCCAGCTTGTAATGCAACAAAACAGAACAAACACAAAGGGGAATGAATACCTTTGCAAGACATTGTATATTATTAATTAAATATAAACGAATGTTTCTCGTTTTTACTAATGCCAACAGCTATCTCTTTTGCTCTCCAATGGCTCTTGAACGCAAAGAAAAGTAAAGAAACACCTCTGTCTACTGACAGAACAGCAATTACTGTTTCAAAGCAAAATTGTTGAATTAACACTACAGTCCCTATTCGAGCTCAGGTTCTGCCCTCTGCTCGCATGTTAAACATGTTCCCAGATCACAAAGTCCTACTTTAAATATTAAACAGTCAGTTTTGTAACAGTATAAAGGAAGCCTGAGAGGACACATGACTGATGATCCTTGAACACTTTCAAAATGAAATCAGGTTAAATCTCCTCTCAATGGAGTTACCGATCAAAACAACTGGTACCTGCAGCAGGCTGTGTAAATATCTTCCTGGATCCAGACACTGCAGAGTTTTCCTCGCTCCTTTTTTCCAGTACACACTGCCATGTTGCTGCAGTGAACACATCAAACAAATTGGCTTCATTCATTTTAAATGTATTTTAGTGCATGCAGTCAAAGAGAGTGTGAAATACCTGCCCGCTGCCTGAAATGGCTTTCACACGAGAGAAGTCAAATCCAGCACGCTTCATCTTCTCAAGGAGGAGGTCAAGTGCCTGAAGTGGTAAATCTTTATTAACTACCAAACTCAGTAATCGACTTTGCACAACTGAAACAAAAAGCAAAAACTTTATGGACACGGCAAGTTACATATTTTATATTCTGCCTGTCTGATGTAATTCATAAACTTATTGAAGCTGCCCCACCTTAACCCACATGAGTACTGGAGAGGTTACAGTGAGACTGTCCTCATGGATGTGGACTCCCCCCTGAGTCCTGTATAATAAAAACACAAAGATAGTTTAACACACTACTGTATTTGCTGTAGGTAAAGAAGACTTTCTGAAGCAAATGTGTCCACAAAGCAAACATGTGCTTGCCTGAATTCTGGAAGGTCGCTTTCAAACTGGACATTGCTCTGGTGAGTAATTTGAAGCTTCCCATTAATGGCAATGACTTTCAGCTTAAAATAATAAAAGAGAAGAAAAGATCCACAATTTATAATACCAATGCAGAGGTGAATACTGTATTGCACTTAGATGGCCAAAAGTTTGTCGACATCATATCCATAAGTAGGTTTTCCCCAAACTGGTGCCACAAATGTGGAAGCAAACAATTGTACAAAATGTCATTTTATGCTGTAGGATTACAATTTCTCTTCACTGAAACCAAGGGGCTCAATCCTGTTTCAGCATGACAATGACCCTATACAGAAAGTGAGCTCCATGAAAAAATGGTGTGCCGAGGATGGTGTGGAAGAACTTGAGACATGAACTGAAACAATGACTGTACCCCAGGCCTGCTCACCACAGGCGTCCTTGGCCAAGTCACAAATAGCACAAAAACAAGGAACAAGGATCCATCTACTAACAAAGTAAACATGCAGAACTACGTAAAAAAATAGAAAGCGGGGGCGTCGTGGCTCAGGTGGCTAAGGCGCCATACCATAAATCCGGGGACCTGGGTTCGATTCCAACCCGAGGTCATTTCCCGATCCCTCCCCGTCTCTCTCTCCCGCTCATTTCCTGTCCTGTCTCTACACTGTCCTATCCAATAAAGGTGAAAAAAGCCCAAAAAAAATCTTTAAAAAAAATAGAAAGAAAGAAATGACATTCATGGGCAGCTGGTAGCATTGTAGCCTCATAGCTCCAGTTTCCTCAGTTCAATCTGGAGCTTGCGTTACTGTCTGTATGGAGTTCTACATATTTTCCCTGTGTCCATAGGTTTTCTAGTTTCCTCCCACCTCCCAAAAATATTCAGTAGGTAGACTGGCTATGCAAAACTGTCCTGCGCACAATGCGCTTAGATAGATAGGCATCCCATCCGGTATGCATTACCGCCTCATGCTGCCTCAGTTATATGTGTTCATGGGAATGGCATGGATGGATAGATCATTCATAATAATGCCATAAAAATGCAACTGGTTTTAGGCTTTTATCGTTATTTACCAATCTAACAGTGATGCAAAGTCACATATAACATCCATCACCATTATACAGCATCCATCACCATTGACAGAGACAAACTGAAATGTGTGGAGAGCTTCAAGTACCTGGGCAGCACAATCTCTGCAGATGGATCACTGGATAAAGAGATCACATCTAGGATCAAGAAAGCTAGCCAAGCATTCAGAAGACTGAGAGTAAAGGTTCTCCAGCAGAAGGGCATAAGACTGTCCACCAAGCTCAGAGTCTATAAGGCCGTAGTCCTTTCTTCACGCCTGTACAGGTGTGAAACTTGGACCCTCGACCGATGGCACATTAATCAGCTGGAACAGTTTCACACAAGGTCGCTGCGTACGATCATGGGCATATGCTGGCAAGACACAGTTATGAACCAAGAGGTGCTGGACAGAGCTGACTCAATAAGCATCGAGTCAATGCTATTGAAGGCTTAGCTACGCTGGACTGGTCACGTCATCAGAATGAACGACAACCGCATCCCCCGACAGCTGATGTACGGGGAGCTCAAGGAGGGCTCACGCAGACAGGGAAGGCCCAAACTGCGGTACAAAGACACCCTGAAGAGCAACCTCAAATGACATTGCCTCCAACCACGAGAGCTTGAAGCCTTCTCTACAGACAGGAAAGCCTGGAGGTTGCTCACTTCCAGAGCAACAGCTGCCTTCGAAGAAGACCGACGACAATGTCTCACTGCTGCAAGGGAGAGACATCACAGAGCTGCGTCCACCTCAATCAAAACTTCAGAACACTGTTGTGACACCTGTGGGCACCTGTGCGCTTCCAGCTTCGGGCTGTGGAGCCACATGCGCTCTCATTGCTGAATGCACAGACTACGTTATCCCTGAATCGATAGTCTACCAAGAGTGACGCAAAGTCTACTTAAATATCATGTGTAGAATATTTGTTCAATAAATATAAATATTCATATCCTCAATATTTCAATCTTTATATAAGAAGTGACATATTACATCATCCATCCATTATCTGCAGCCAAGCTGGAGCCTATCCCAGTTGACTATGGGCGAGAGGCGGGGTACACCCTGGAAAAGTCACCAGGTCACCGCAGGGCTGACACACAGAGACAAAACCATTCACACTCACATTCACACCTACAGTCAATGTAGAGCCACCAATTATCCTAACCTGCATGTCTTTGGACTGTGGGAGGAAACCCACACAGACAAGGGGAGAACATGCAAACTCCACACAGAAAGGCCCTCGCCGGCTGCTGGGCTCAAACCCAGAATCTTCTTGCTGTGAGGCGACAGTGCTAACCACTACACCACTGTGCCGCCCCATATTACATCATTTAACTTTAAATTAAAATGAGTATTTGATCATTTCCGGCGGCACGGTGGTGTAGTGGTTAGCGCTGTTGCCTCACAGCAAGAAGGTCCGGGTTCGAGTCCTGTGGCCGGCGAGGGCCTTTCTGTGCGGAGTTTGCATGTTCTCCCCGTGTCCGCGTGGGTTTCCTCCGGGTGCTCCGGTTTCCCCCACAGTCCAAAGACATGCAGGTTAGGTTAACTGGTGACTCTAAATTGACCGTAGGTGTGAATGTGAGTGTGAATGGTTGTCTGTGTCTATGTGTCAGCCCTGTGATGACCTGGCGACTTGTCCAGGGTGTACCCCGCCTTTCGCCCGTAGTCAGCTGGGATAGGCTCCAGCTTGCCTGCGACCCTGTAGAACAGGATAAAGCGGCTAGAGATAATGAGATGAGATGAGATCATTTCCTTGAAAAAAAGAAGTCTAGAATATTAAGTTGTTTGCATTATTTATAGACAATAAGATATAATAATAATTATTATTTATTCCATCCAGCTGTAGCCGCTTATCCTGTACAGGGTCACAGGCAAGCTGGAGCCTATCCCAGCTGACTATGGGCGAGAGGCGGGGTACACCCTGGATAAGTCGCCAGGTCATCACAGGGCTGACACACAGAGACAAACAACCGTTCACACTCACATTCACACCTACGGTCAATTTAGAGTCACCAATTAGCCTAACCTGCATGTCTTTGGACTGTGGGGGAAACCGGAGCACCCGGAGGAAACCCACACAGACATGGGGAGAACATGCAAACTCCACACAGAAAGGCCCTCACCGGCCACGGGGCTCGAACCTGGACCTTCTTGCTGTGAGGCGACAGTGCTAACCACTACACCACCGTGCCGCCCATCCATCCATTATCTGCAGCCACTTATCCTGTCCTACAGGGTCACAGGCAAGCTGGAGCCTATCCCAGCTGACTATGGGCGAGAGGCGGGGTACACCCTGGACAAGTCGCCAGGTCATCGCAGGGCTGACACATAGACACAGACAACCATTCACACTCACATTCACACCTACGGTCAATTTAGAGTCACCAGTTAACCTAACCTGCATGTCTTTGGACTGTGGGAGGAAACCCACACAGACAGGGGGAGAACATGCAAACTCTACACAGAAGGGCCCCCATCGGCCACTGGGCTCGAATTATTTAAGGCTTTACAAACTCTCTACACACTGAAATACCAGTCTCTATTTATCAAAACAGCAGTAAAGTACAACATCGCGCATTTCGATCAAAACACGAGATCTCAGCTCTGAATATTCCACAAACAGCTTCAGAGTTTATTCTACACCCGTACTCCGGCTCATCGTTACACTGAGGCTCCGATTGGCTAACAGCTCACACCACAGATATGATTTAGTAGAGTTTTAATTTTTCCTTTTTATCTTATGTTCTAAAGACACCAAAATGCTATTTTTAACTTTAAATAAAACAGCAAATTAGCTGACAAAGTTAAATTTGGGTTCTGGTTGTCTCTGGCGATTGCCTGACTGCATGTGACGTTTAATATCCTGACCAATCATAGGTGGGAAGGCGGGGTTACCCGGAATACGGGTAGGGAGAAAAATCGTTCTTCCGCTCTTAAGAGGTTAGACAGCATGCATGTAAGAGCTACGAATAATAAATAATAATAATAATAATAATAATAATAATGTGTATGACTACCTGTTGGGTACTGAAGTCAAATCCTAAGTAGTAGGAGTCTGATAATTCAGCCATTCGGTGCTTTGATCTCCTGCAGGATTGTGAAAGTTCATTCACACACACTCTCACCCACACACACACACACACACACCCACCAGCATCAACGTCAGAATCAAGTTTATTCCCAAAGTACGTTCTCAAATACATTTGGGCACCGGACCCGATGGCCGTTAAAAAATAATTAAAATGTGTCCGACTGTATTTCAAAAGCATCAATTGGATGGCCCATTAAAAAAATTGTAAAGAGACAGGTCTAATCTACTTCAAATTTTCTTCCAGATGTTACACTGGGCCCCCATTATGTCATAACACGGCCTGTGAAAGGGGGCCCCCGCGGGAGCAACTTTAAACATTCAGAACCCGGCCACCGATGGTCCTAGCCCCGCCAAAATTTACAGCCACCTCTTTCTCCTGGAGCCCTTTCGAACCCACCCAGGCACGACCCGTTACAACCACGGCTCGGCCCGCTATTCGCCCCAGAAAATCTTTAACACGAGCCTTGGCTCAAGCCAGCTTTTAAAAATTCATAATAAGGTCACCTAAAGTCCAAGTCCTGCAAAACTTTACAGGCACATCCCTCTCCCCGAGACCTTTCAAACAAGCCCAGGCTCAGCCCGATCCGAAGTCAGGAGCCAGCGCGGCTCGCAGAAAACTTTAGCACGAGCCCTGGCTCAAGCCGCTCGCGCATGGGGGGTGTTAAAAAAAATATCATAACTCGGCCACCAATGGTCCTAGCCCCGCCAAAATTTACAGCCACCTCTTTCGAACCCACCCAGGCACGACCCGTTACAACCACGGCTCAGCCGGCTATTTGCCCCAGAGCCCCTGAAAATCTTTAACACGAGCCTTGGCTCAAGCCAGCCTTTAAAAATTCATAACAAGGTCACCTAAAGTCCTAGTCCCGCAAAACTTTACAGGCACATCCTTCTCCCTGAGACCTTTCGAACAAGCCCAGGCTTGACCCGATCCGATGTCAGGAGCCAGCGTGGCTCGCAGAAAACTTTAGCACGAGCCCTGGCTCGAGCCGCTCACACACAGGGGGTAATAAAAATATCATAACTTGGCCACCAATGGTCCTAGCCCCACCAAAATTTACAGGCACCTCTCTCTCCTGGAGCCCTTTTGAACCAACCCAGGCACAACTCGTTACAACCACAGCTCAGCCCGCTATTCGCCCCAGAACCCCCGAAAATATTTAACATGAGCCTTGGCTCGAACCAGCATTTAAAAAGTCATAACTCGGTCACCCAAAGTCCTAGCCCCACAAAACTTTACCGTTACATCCCTCTCCCCAAGACCTTTTGAAGAAGCCCAGGCTCGGCCCAATCTGACATCAGGAGCCAGCGCGGCTCGCGGAAAACTTTAGCACGAGCCCTGGCTCCAGCCGCTTGTGCATGGGGGGGTTAAAAATCATAACTCGGCCACCGAAGGTCCTAGCCCTGCCAAAATTTACAGGTACCTCCCTCTCCCTGCGTGGCACACTAAATAAGACAATAATAATGCACTCCGTGTTCACTGTTGTTTTTATTGTACGATGCAGTTGAACTAGTGTTTTCGGGTTAACAGTATCTGATTGATCCAGTCAGTTGATTAAGAGTTCAGTTTACATGAAACTTCGAAGTACAGTATTAGGTGCAAAATTCCCAATCAGTGGTTATGATGTTATTATAATTTGCATTTTTTTCCATTCATAATAAGAATGACAGTCATAGTCAAGAGCAGTAAGCAGTACAGTGTGTTCTGATTGGCTGAGAGCAGCAGAGACTCAGAACCATGTTTATTGGCCAAGTATGTTCACACACAAAGTCAAAATCAAGGTCAAGGTCACCAAAAAGGTCAAAATCATTTTTTCGCCATATCTTCCTTTATATTCATCATAAGTGCTACCGGGCGAGGTTTGTTTTGCCTGGCAACACTTGTTTAATAAAGTTTTATTTTCTTCCATTTTCTCAGTTCTAGTCCAGCAGATTTTAGTCTGAATGCCAAATGATATTACCACGTCTAGTTCTGAGTCGGGCATTTTATAAACTGTTTGTATTTTGGTAGTTTATGGCTGAGGTTACCTTTGTTAAAGTCACCAAGGACAATAACTAGGGAGTCAGGGTTAGTTTGCTATCTTTAAAGTAACAGTGTACAAAAACTTGGACTGGGATGTTGCTAGAAAATGTCTAAGGCATTAAAATGCAACCTAAAATATTTATTGTGCACCAAACATCAAATATGATATTCTACAAATGCAACATTGTCCTGTCCATAATTAGGCGGTGTCACCCCTTAGTGTGCTCCTGCCCCCTATGTCTCTAACCTCCATATCTAAAATATGGACACACCACTGCTATTCAAGGGTAGAAGAAGAAGAAGAAGAAGCTTTCATTTATTTGTCACACATACACTCAAGCACAGTGTCTGCATTTAACCCATCTGAAGCAGTGAACACACGCATGCACACACAAGTAAGCAGTGAGCACGCACACACACATACCCAGAGCAGTGGGCAGCTATGCTACAGCGCCTGGGGAGCAGTTGGGGGTTAGGTGCCTTGCTCAAGAGCATTTCAGCCAGGATACAGAGGTGGGGGCAAAGTGCTGTTCATTCACTCAACTCCTCTCCATTTCCCCCTCACACTCAACTCATCTCATCTCATTATCTGTAGCCGCTTTATCCTGTTCTACAGGGTCGCAGGCAAGCTGGAGCCTATCCCAGCTGACTATGGGCAAAAGGCAGGGTACACCCTGGACAAGTCGCCAGGTCATCACAGGGCTGACATATAGACACAGACAACCATTCACACTCACATTCACACCTACGGTCAATTTAGAGTCACCAGTTAACCTAACCTGCATGTCTTTGGACTGTGGGGGAAACCGGAGCACCCGGAGGAAACCCACGCGGACACGGGGAGAACATGCAAACTCCGCACAGAAAGGCCCTCGCCGGCCACGGGGCTCGAACCCGGACCTTCTTGCTGTGAGGCGACAGCGCTAACCACTACACCACCGTGCCGCCCCTCACACTCAACTCCCCTCATATTTACAAATGCAACACTGTCCTGTACATAATTAGGTGGTGTCACCCCTTAGTGTGCTCCTGCCCCCAATGTCTCTTAACTGTGCTCAATTATGTGTTTCTGACTATGACCCAGAAACACTGCTATTGATAGTCCAGAAGTGCTGACTAACACATTACTTCTGAGGAAATCCACTGTTTAACTTTCTTTAAACAATTCATGGAAGTGCAAGAGGAAGTGTTTTAACAGATAAGGGTACATTTAATTTAAACTCAATAATGAAGCCACTTCACTACTGCATGAAAATAAAACTGACAAATGACAATGAGTGTCTAGACAGAATATTAATAGATGTATTGTATTAAAGCAAAAGAACATGTCAGTGTCAATCAAGACCTCATATAGTGAACACCTCTTCAGATAACCTAACTCCCACATACACTATATAGCCAAAAGTTTGTGCACAGCTGACCATCATACCCATATGTTGTTCTTTCAAAAACTGGTTCCACAAGGTTTGAAGCACATAATTGTTATTACCTCTGCCAACATTGTTGGAGGAGGTTATGTTTTTACCTCCATTTGTTTGTCTGTCCCCAGTGTAATTCAACAAGTAGTAATCGGACTTTGGTGAAATTTTGAGGAAAGGTGGGACATGGGCCAAGGAACAACTGATTAGATTTTTATGCAAATCCAGATATGTACCGGTATGTGGATCCAGGATTTTTAAAAATTTGTTTGTTTCTAATGCATCTCAAAAAGTAGTTGAATGGATTTTAATAAAAATTTGGTGTACAGCTTGAGTATTATCCTAGATTCAGCCAATTTGATTTTGATGTTGATCTGGGCCCTGCGATGACCTGGTAACTTGTCCAGGGTGTACCTTGCCCATAGTCAGCTGGGATAGGCTCCAGCTTGCCTGTGACCCTGTAGAGGATAAGCGGCTACAGATAACGGATGGATGGATGTTGATCTGGATCAGGATCTAGATTTTGAATCTGGATCAATTTTTTTGTCATCAATATAACTCAAACATTTGTAGATGGATTTTGATGAAATTTGGTATGTAGCTTTGTCCTAACTCAGCTTAGAATTGGTTAACTTTTGGAAGTGATATCTTCTTCTGGATCCCAAATACAGAAAACTGTAATGGGAGTATTGGTTGTATTTCACTGTAAGTGCATATACAAATCCACATCCATTATCTGTAACCACTTATCCTGTGCAGGGTCGCAAGCAAGCTGGAGCCTATCCCAGCTGACTATGGGCAAGAGACAGGGTACACTCTGGACAAGTCACCAGGTCATCGCAGGGCTGACATAGACAAACAACCATTCACACTCACATTCATATCTATGGTCAATTTAGAGCCACCAATTAGCCTAACCTGCATATCTTTGGACTGTGGGGGAAACCAGGGCACCCAGAGGAAACCCACACAGACACAGGGAGAACATGCAAACTCCACACAGAAAGGCCCCTGTTGGCCACTGGGCTCAAACCCAGAACCTTCTTGCTGTGAGACAACAGTGCTAACCACTATACCACCATACCACCCAAATCCACATCCCAGATTAGTAAACATCTGGATATTCTAATATGTGGTTTGCCAGAGGTATGCCCTCTACCAAGTGCCCTACTAGTATAGAATGTCACTGTATGCTGTAGTATTACAATTTCCCTTCACTGGAACTAAGAGGCCAAACATGTTCCAGCATGACCATGCAACTGTGCACAAAGTGAGCTCCATAAGAACATAGTTTATAAAGGTTGGTTTATGAAGGAAGAACTTGAGTGGTCTGCACAGAGCCCTAACTTGAACCCCACTGACCACCTTTGGGATGAACTGGAACATTACCTTTTCACCAGGCCTTCATGCTGGACATCAGTGCCCAACCTCATTAATGCTCTTGTGGCGGAATGGGTAAAAATCCCCACAGCCACACTGTAAATTCTAGTAGAAATCCTTCCCAGAAGAGTGGAGGTTATTATAACAGCAAAGCAGGAAAAACTCAATATTAACGACATGGTTTTGAAATGGAATGTTTAATACCCAGGTGTCCACATACTTTTGGCTACATAGTGTATGAGAACTGTACACTTAAGGAAGACTACACATACATCTTATATGTGATGACCCGTTTTCTTGTTGTGCCCTGAAACTGCACATAAACTAAAGCAAACACATGACTTCATGCAAACAATGTGATCATGAGTGAAAAAGAATGACACAGAAAATGACAATTGAAAAAGTAAATGACATGCCCTACATGTGAAAAGAAATGAATAGTGTAAAAATCACGTGAAAATAAAACACAGGCAGTACATGTGAAAAGTCCATGACAGGTAAAAAATATAACATTTGAAGTGTCTAAAAACCATCCACCCATCCATCATCTAGTATACTACTTATCCATTGTGGGTCATGGGTGAGCTGGAGCCAATCCCAGCTGACATTGGGCGAGAGGC
This sequence comes from Neoarius graeffei, assembly GCF_027579695.1. NCBI lineage: Eukaryota > Metazoa > Chordata > Actinopteri > Siluriformes > Ariidae > Neoarius > Neoarius graeffei. The sequence continues at coordinate 76,405,342 of NC_083573.1, read as the reverse complement.
AGGGAACACCCTGGAGAGATAACCCTATTATCGACTGGTGAACACAGAGAGACAGACAGCCACAGACACCCATTCACATCTATGGGAAATTTATAGTAGCCAGGTAACCTAATTTGTATGTCTTTGGACTGTGGGAGGAAACCACAGCACTTGGAGGAAACCCATGCAGGCACGGGGAGAACATGCAAACTCCGCACAGAAAGGCCCCGGTAGACCAGCAGGTTCAAACCCAGAACATATTTGCTGTGAGGTGACAGATAATCAGTGCATCACTGTGCTGCCCCATGTCTAAAGATGTGTGTAAAACTCGATTAATTCTTTACATTTTTGTGGAAGGGTAGTTTGTGAAAGATAAAGTTATAAGAACTGAAAAAACACACCTTTGTATGACTCTAACACAAAAAAAAATACAGCAAAATCAATAGCAATATCCATGTTTTAAAAGAATGTTTTACCAATTTTGCCAGTATTACATTAGGATATACATCTGGGGTCAACTGTACAAAGTAATGGCGAGTGTGGATGAGAAGTGAAGACGAGAATGCAAAACTGGTTGGAATGGCTGGAGGAGAGTATCAGGAGTGATTTGTGACAGAAGGTTGCCAGCAAGAGTGAAAGGAAAGGTGTACAAGACCGTAGTAAGAGCAGTGATGTTGTATGGTTTGGAGACAGTGGCACTGACAAAAAGACAGAAGGCTGAACTGGAGGTAGCAGAGCTGAAGATGTTGAGATTCTCATTGGGAGTGACGAAGTTGGACAGGATGAGAAATGAGTATATTAGAGGGACAGCACATGTAGGACGGCTTGGAGACAAAGTGAGAGAGATGAGATTGAGATGGTTTGGGCACATACAAAGGAGAGATCCAGAGTACAGGTAGTCATCAACTTATGACTGCGTTTGGTTACGACTGACCGGTCGTAAATCGATCTGGTCGTAAGTCGGCCTATGTTAAATGAACGCAAGTATATTGTGATGTGTAATGATATTGTAATCATCTTAAAGTCTTATTTTATCAACATTTTCTTATTTCATTACCTTGGCTCATTATTTGGTTTAAGTCAAACACTGCATACAACACTGCGTACAGTACAATTCATTTAATATGTGCAAAACAAAAAATACGAAATACAGGTGTGAAAAATAGAAAACATTTTAGTTTGAAACATACCAAAATACAAATGTAAAACATAGCAAACTACAAAATTTAGTGACCGCTGGCATCACTGGTGCTTGGCTGTGGGTCGTCTACATCATCATCAGCTGTTGCAGTACTCGGGCTGGCGGCAGCATTTGCTCGTTTCATAAACCAGGAGCTGGGGCGGAAACTGTATGATGGCGTGCACGAGGGAGCACAAGAGAGACTGCGCATGTGCCTGGAGCTGGGGCAGAAACTGTATGACGGAGTGCATGAGGGAGCGAGAGAGAGACTGCACATGTGCCTGGAGCTGGGGCGGAAACTGTTGTACGCGGTGAGAGGCGCTGCCGGGAGCTGGGGCGGAAACTGTCATACGCTCAGCTAGGAAACACTTGGCAGTCATAACCAGACGGTCGTAAAGTTGATTGGTCGTAAGTCACATAGGTCGTAAGTCGACGACTACCTGTATATTGGGAAAAGAATGCTGGAGATGGAGTTGTCAGGTAAAAGGAAAAAAGGAAAACCAAAGATGAGATTTATGGATGGGCGGCGCGGTGGTGTAGTGGTTAGTGCTGTCGCCTCACAGCAAGAAGGTCCGGGTTCGAGCCCCGTGGCCGGCGAGGGCCTTTCTGTGCGGAGTTTGCATGTTCTCCCCGTGTCCGCGTGGGTTTCCTCCGGGTGCTCCGGTTTCCCCCACAGTCCAAAGACATGCAGGTTAGGTTAACTGGTGACTCTAAATTGACCGTAGGTGTGAATGTGAGTGTGAATGGTTGTCTGTGTCTATGTGTCAGCCCTGTGATGACCTGGCGACTTGTCCAGGGTGTACCCCGCCTTTCGCCCGTAGTCAGCTGGGATAGGCTCCAGCTTGCCTGCAACCCTGTAGAACAGGATAAAGCGGCTACAGATAATGAGATGAGATTTATGGACATTGTGAAGGAGGACATGAGGACGGTTGGTGTGACAGAAAAAGATACAAAGTACAGGAGGAGATGGTTATCGCATTATCCCCTGTGGCAACTCCTAACGGGAATAGCTGAAAGAAGAAGAAGACATCAAGATGTACATTAAATCTGCATGACCAATGAAGTTTATTCAAAGGGCCCTGTACAGTTTTAACTGTGGCCTAATAGCTGCTTCATTTGGAAGCCTTTTTAAGAGATATACAATTGACACATACTGACACAGCCAAGCACAGAGCCATTCAAATACAAAACCGTTCCTATTTTTGACAAGACTAATATACACTTATACCCTTACTTCGAAAATATTAAACCAGAAAGACATGTAATGTGTTTACAGCTTCAGCTTCACAAGTAACCAAAGTGATCAAAGATATTAAGAGAGCCTACTAATATTGAAACAGTCGAATGAACGTGAATGTAATATAAGTAATGTACATTTGTTTTACTTGTCTCAAATTACTTTTTTCAGGCCTCCACTGTTTATTTTCAGATGTTTGCTAATCCCTCTGGCAGTGTCAATTTTCTTTCACTCATTGGTTGTGTCTTTGTGTCGGTACTTCTGATATTTCTATTGGTAAAGCTACAGTATATATTTTCTGTTATAAAGTCTTGTGATGACCTTTCCTGATGTATTAGCTCTGACAGCTTACAGCAAAATTTATCAAGATTTAACAAAATAAATACCTGCTGACTGTTTTAAGTCATTAAAAATCTATATAAATTGACTTTCATTTAAATTAAATACAGCATGTCAACAGGTGTGCCGACCTTTGAGCCTGACTGCTGACTGAATAGGTGTAATGATCAGGCCATGTTGTAATAGGGGTTTGACATTAAAACACCACTAAAATGAACACAGGATTCTGTACAGGAACATTTTCTCCCTTTTCCTACCCTGAAATCAATGGGGATGCATACTATATGTACCTTATGCATATTTGAAATTATAAAACCTGACCCAAACCTTTAATTACATGCAGCATGAACAAGTGCCATTGCCAACCTGTTACTGTCAGACTCACCCTTTACTTCAACAATGCTGTGTCAACACTGCTATTCTAAAGCCCTGAGGGTAGTTAATTCTATAATACATCATAAAGATCAGGTATTACGGCCATTATAATCTACAATGCTGGAAAATCCAGCTTGACCAAAACATCTTTAGCAGCTTGCAAGTTATTTTCCAGCCTATTTATTTCTTGGCTAAATTGATCAATACTTTTTCGAAATTTTTTTAGTGCCTTACTTACTGCTGTGATATTATTCATTCACTCATTATCTCTAGCCGCTTTATCCTTCTACAGGGTCGCAGGCAAGCTGGAGCCTATCCCAGCTGACTACGGGCGAAAGGCGGGGTACACCCTGGACAAGTCGCCAGGTCATCACAGGGCTGACACATAGACACAGACAACCATTCACACTCACACCTACGGTCAATTTAGAGTCACCAGTTAACCTAACCTGCATGTCTTTGGACTGTGGGGGAAACCGGAGCACCCGGAGGAAACCCACGCGGACACGGGGAGAACATGCAAACTCCACACAGAAAGGCCCTCGCCGGCCCCGGGGCTCGAACCCAGGACCTTCTTGCTGTGAGGCGACAGCGCTAACCACTACACCACCGTGCCGCCCCCGCTGTGATATTCATCTCATCTCATTATCTCTAGCCGCTTTATCCTTCTACAGGGTCGCAGGCAAGCTGGAGCCTATCCCAGCTGACTACGGGCGAAAGGCGGGGTACACCCTGGACAAGTCGCCAGGTCATCACAGGGCTCCGCTGTGATATTATCTTTAAAAAAAAACTTTTGTGGCATTACGGTGTAATGGAGGTTCAGAAACGGTTTCCATTGACCAGCATTTATCAATTGTCAAAGATGGTCTCATCCTCAGTCCATACAACTTTCACACTAATACCACCATCAAAGCCATAATATTCGTCATCTTGTAGATCACTAACAGGCTTAACTCAGAACAGTTGTGCTGTATAGCTGCATTGGATTCTGGAACTTGGAGTCCAATGTTTGCTATCATCACCTCCTTCTTCTACATTGGTTTTCTCCTTAACATGACACTAACCATTGCTGGGGTGGCACAGTGGTTAGCAGTGTTGCCTCAAAACAAGCCAGTTCTGGGTTCAAACATGCTCAGAGAGGTGTTCTTTTCCTGGAATTTAGCACCCTTATTTTCTCCAAACACACTTTTGCACATTGTGGCTAAAAAGTTCTATTTTGACTTTATCAGTCCACAGGACTTGTTTCCAGAATGCATCAGGCTTGTTTAGATGTTCATTTGCAAACTTCAAACACTGAATTGTGTCTAGGGAGCAGGAAAGGTTTTCTTCTGCTGATTCTGCCATGAAGGTCCTATTTGTACAGGTGTCACTGCACAGTAGAACAGTGCACCACCACTCCGGAGTCTGCTAAATCTTTCTGAAGGTCTTTTGCAATCAAACAGGGGTTTTTATTTGCCTTTCTAGCAATCCAATGAGCAAACTTTCTTTCAGAAAGCTTTCTTGGTCTTCCAGACCTCACCTTGACCGCCACCGTTCTTGTTCACTGCCATTTCTTAATAACATTACGAACTGAGGAAACGGCTACTTGAAAACGCTTTGCTATCTTCTTGTGGGCTTCTCCTGCTTTGTGAGCATCAATTATTTTATTTTTCAGAATGCAAGGGAGTTGCTTAGAGAAGCCCATGGCTGTTGATTTTAGGGACAAGTTTGAGAAGTCAGAGAATTTACACAGCTTTGAAATCTACATCACCTGACCTTTCCTAACAATGAATGTAAATAAAGCATAGCTCAATAAGCTAACTAAGGTCTGGAACCTTGGTAAAGGTTATGCCCAGGTCAGACGGCAGAAAGACGCATGCTGCGACATGTGATCAGTCGGGTGGTGACTGATCGCAGGTGGACGCAGGCATTTTGTGTCAAATCCTTCACTGTGGTCAGACGTATTGCGAGACGCAGAGTTTTTAAGCTGTTACGACAGGACACAACCAGTCAGAAGTAGATGCAGCTAGACGCAGGTTGACGCAGCGCACAGAAAACCTTTAAAAAACATAAGGCCATCAGACTGCTCACAGGCTGCTATAAACTATTTGCAGGTGCAGTCTGCGTCTACCTCCAATGCATCACAGCCATCTCTAAAGACTTGTCTTCCTCTGTGTCTAGCTACCACTACCTACTTCAACCTGCAATTGGTCACTCAAGCGTTGCACGACCGCCTGCCTCTACATGCATCAACCTATTATTTGCACTGACTGGGAGTGAATCGCAGCTGAAATGCGAATAGATCGTCATCCACTTGCGTCAACCTGCCTCTACTAAACACCCTCTGCAACACTCTGCCATTATCTGCGCTGTTGCACGACGACGCAAAATCAATCTTGCGTCTACCTGCGATTTTGTTATCACAGGTAGACGCAAGCAGAAGAAGAAGAAACCTTTATTTGTCACATGCACACTTCAAGCACAGTGAAAATCATCCTCTGCATTTAACCCAGTGGTTAAGCAGTGAACACACGCACACACACCCAGAGCAGTGGGCAGCCACACTAGAGCGCCCAGGGAGCAGTTAGGGACCTTGCTCAAGGGCACTTCAGCTCGAGGCCGCCCCACGTTAACCTAACTGCATGTCTTTGGACTGTGGGGGAAACCGGAACACCCGGAGGAAACCCACACAGACACGGGGAGAACATGCAAACTCCACACAGAAAGGCCCTCGCCAGCTGCTGGGTTTGAACCCGGAACCTTCTTGCTGTGAGGCAACCGTGCTAACCTGAAATGCGAATAAATCGTCATCCACTTGCGTCAACCTGCCTTTACTAAACACCCTCTGCAACACTCTGCCATTATCTGCGTCGTCGCGCGACGATGCAAGCCCAATCTTGCGTCTACCTGCGATTTTATCATCACAAGTAGTTGAAAACTAGTTGCAGCCTGCCATCTGACCTGGGCATTACCTGAGAACTCAAATATATCTTTTTTTTCACTCTACAATTGTCCAAAACAATAATAATAATACTTGCATAAAATGTGAAAAGAAATGTCTCATCTTTACCTTTATGCCTTTTGGTGATCATTTTCTACTCGCTTTACTATTCACAGTAGAAGAAGAAGAAGAAGAAGAAGAAGAAGAAGAAGAAACCTTTATTGGTTACATGCACAATTCAAGCACAGTGAAATTCATCCTCTGCATTTAACCCATCTGAAGCAGTGAACACACGCACACACCCAGAGCAGTGGGCAGCCACACCAGAGCGCCCGGGGAGCAGTCAGGGGTCAGGTACCTTGCTCAAGGGCACCTCAGCCCAA
>NC_083573.1:74383929-74411429 GCF_027579695.1 Neoarius graeffei | reverse complement strand
CTTCTGCTCCTTGGTAGGCAGAGTGGCCAGTCTTTTCCCAATGCCCATCAGAGACTTAATGAACTCACGCTGAGGAGTCAGACGTACAGGCTGACAGGAGGACAGCAGAATGCCAAAAATATGTGAGGAAAGAAAGAGGAAACAGAAAGATTGAAATTTGAGTACGCATTTCACAAATACAGCATCAAAACACAAGGAGACCAAGTTCTACAAGCAAGAGTTACTGGCAAGAGTGACAATTGAGACTGCTACCAAACAAAACATGTAGACGGCCAAACTACACATGCATGATAATCATTATATGAAATTAAAGCAAAAGTATGAGGGTATAAACAAATGAAGGAAGGAAAAAAAAAAATACAAGTGCTTTTTAGCAACAGCTGACCATAGGGTGGCAACGAGTGTGATATGAAGGAACAACCTGAATGAGAGCATTAATGAGATGAAAAATGAGCCCATTCCACAATGGCACTTGTGGAGAAAGACTCATCAAACTCCTCCATATGTGCTATCTACAGTTATTTACCACTCCCAAGGTAATATAGAGACATAAATTTGAGTACCATGTCAGAGGCGCTGTAGAGAAAGCAACACAAATCATTTGCCTAGAGGGTGAAATCACGATTTAACAAAAGCTTAAATAAACAAAGGCGGGTATGTCCCATTTAACCAAATCATCAAGTACAATAGTGTGATGATTGCATGGTGATTCATTTTCCCGGAATAACAGACAAGACTTCAAGGCAATAGCGTTATAGAAGTAATAATACACCGTTAGAATAACAATAACAAAGGAAGCAGAGTTTATTTACTTAGAGACCCCAACAAAACAACTAATTAAAATAAATGTAGGCAGATCTATTCAATGCAAAATCCGTAATTTAACTAAATTACTGACTGTAGGATTAGATTGGAAATAATTCTGGCATAAGGAAATCAATGCCAAGTTCTTAGATATAAAGAACCATAAAATACTTTTACAGTGGAGTTAAAGGGGGGGGGGGGGGGGGGGGGGAGAGATGACCCAGTTTCAGACTCCGTGCATTACGAAGATATTCACACATTTATGGGTTTGATTCCATTAAAGCTATTCGACTGTTTCCAGCCAAATTGCCTGAGGAAACCAAACTGACTTTACGCGGAGCAAACATTTAGTTATGGACTTTGTCTAGACTAAAGGCCTGTGCACACCAAACACATGCACCAAAAGAAAGGTCATAAGATTTTAACAGACATTTCTATCCCTGCATATCTAGACTGACACTGATGCATCTGGTCTGTGCTGTGCTGACTTCATTTTGGTGAAAACCCACAAGATAAGACTGGTCATGATGTTACCCAGACAATACATGAGAATGTGTAGCAGAACTCAAAGACTGGACTGACCAATAGCGACTACAAAAATGCATTTCGACAGGGTGCGAGATTTTATGGTTTTATATAATTTGAGCTGCTATTAATTAGGGATGGGCATTTCAAGCGAAAAAAAAAACTTAATATTGGCTGCTGTTGAGTGGTATATGAAATATATTCCATTCACCTAGCATGATATTGAACAAGTCAAAGACGAGTTCAATATCATGCTAGCTGAATGGACTATATCTGGTATACCATGAACAAAAAGCCAGCCAACATTATTAATAATAAACAAACATCCCTTTTGGGTGTTCAATCTATCTTTCTCTTTCAAAATTCTCTCAAAATCTTTCATGTTTAACGATGCAAACCTGGTGGCCATGTTTGTTTACAACTTGTCAGTCATTCGCTAACGCGGAAGTTTCATGTCTCTGACTTGTGATGTCATGGTGTCTTGACAACCATGCAATATCATAAACCATATTCAACGCTCATTCTCCACTGGGTAGAGTAACGTAATACACGTAGGATAAGCGATATGCTAACAATATTGGATGCTGTCAAACCAAATGAATGAAACCCGCTAGAAGGGAATAGAATACATTACCAGCTGGGAGGTCCGTATCATGAAATACCGTGACCGAGGTCTTGAAAGTACTGACCGAGGCCCTCTGGGCCGAGGTCAGTATTTAAGGCCGAGGTCACGGTATTTCACCATACGGACCGACCTTAAAGTGGTAAATAATATATTTATTTTTTTCTTTACCAAATTCTAACAGAAAACGAGAGCGCCCGAAAGGGAAAACCGAGCCGAGCCACCATTTTGAATCCTCATTCACGGCTATAATGCAAATTGCTTCCTCCTCGGTATACAAGTGCACTTCCATGGCAGGGGAAAAACTACATTTTGCCGCCTATGTAGTCCCCTATTTATACAAAACTGAGTCATTCAGGATTCAGCCATGTTTTTGCTTGGCGTTAACAAGTTACAGGTTTTTAGCTTTCTCCTGAAATGTTCTCTTATTTTGTCTTCCTCAGGGTAGTAAAACTTGCTTTTGCTGTGAAGACTGTCATTATCGCTATCCATGATGTAAAATTAATGTTATTCTCCTGAGAAATGCTGGCAAAAATTTACAAGATTTTTGATAATCTTGTTTAAAAAAAAAATAATAATAAAAATAAATGTTGACAAAAACGCTACTGTGTTGTGAGTCGCCAGAGGTCCATATCGTAGGATACAGACCCACTCGCCAGCCAATCAGAGCACAGGATTTGATGGAAACCGGACCGCGAGAAAAAAAAAAAAAAAAAAAGTGTTTTTATTCCATCGAAAAAAGTGTCCTACATGTATCACAATATTCACTGGGCTGGGAACTATCCAACCATTCTTTGAAGATTGCACCACCACCCTCAACCCCCAGAGTTTACACTGGGCCTTGCTTTCGTAAATTTTTTTGAAGGAGTTTATACACTTTATGGCAGTTGTTAGCACCTAACCACACATTTTACCAGCACCTAGTAACATGTTCTGTTGTTTAATTGTGTTTCGCAAACAGCTTTTGGGTGCATTTCCACCATCCTCCAGTGGTAGTAACAAGTTAGTTACTACCAGGTTCTGGTAAAAACAAGGGAAAATATTTAAGACAATAGCAGCATTATTACAGTTTGATTTAAAAATTTTTTTTAAATAATTCAAATATTTGAAAATCATGACCCATCCGTACTATTAATTCAGCACTCCATAATATTTACAAGTATGTGGGCAAACATTGCTCAGTGTTCATCTTCTCCTGGTTGTTTGTGCATTTTTTGCAGAGATGCTGCTAGAACATACATTTGGTCTTTGAACTCTGAACCTGCCGTCGTCTGAGACGAAAACGGTAATCGTATAGTCCAAGCTCCCTTATGCGCAGACGTTGCCGCTGACCAGATGAATCCAGAATGGCCTTTTTTTTTCCCATGCATTTATTTAAGGATAACAAACCCCACAGCAGTGGGCAGACAGAGTATTAAGTAAAATTAAACAATTTTTCACTTTTGTAAAACGTAGTTGCTTCATGTTCGGTGTGAAAAGGCCTTAATGCTCCTTAAATGATCACTGTTAAATAAAATCAGCAGCTTGGGCTTTTATAGATGACAAATTTTAAGCAGAAAACGGGGGGGTGGGGTGGGGGAGAGAGAGAAGACAAAAGACGATATTTACAAGCATGTCAGCTCACAGATGATCACAACCTCTCACTGGACAAATGTCCTCCTGATACAGACATAAAATAAACTGTATTAATTGCACAATGATCTCGAGATGACATGCTTGCAAATTTTAAAAAGGCACACATCTGAAGGAATCTGGGAGTCCAACCCCAACTGCAAACAGAAACAGCCATCATCCCACAATGCACAGAGAAGGATGCTATTAGACAGTGGTTGACTTACGGTACCAGCCTCTAACTCAAGACTGTCGGAGCTGGAGCTCATATCCTGGGAAAAGGAGGGGTGGGTTACGGTACAAGAGCAGGGGGAGTGATGGAGGGGGGTAAGAGCAAAACAAAAACAAAAAGCTCACGGTTATGTTTAAAGACACAACTTCATGGATCTGTCCATGACTCAAGTCTCAAAGCCTCTGGGCCACACGTTTCTGCTTTTTACAGCCAGTGCTTCGGATAAATGAACGCAGCACTGATATCGTAACCTCTCTTTCTCCGACACTGAATAGACATGCTCCTACAGCTGCAGTCCATTTACACAGCTTAGCAGCAACATCTTTCCAAAGGCAAACTGTGCACCTTTAAAGTAAATTAAAAAAAAAAAAAAATCTGCCTTCCCCCCCCATCCACATGAACAGCAGAATTTGTATGCTAACACACGACACTAACAATTACATGGAAATGCCAAACTAATCAAATAAACAAACAAAATATTTGCGGTCACAACAAAAACACAATGTACATCTGGTTTCAGCCGACTGCTCTGTGGGTTACATTCTGCAGCAATATACCGGAAACTTAAATCACCACTACGCTTCTTGATTAACATGTAATAAAAGTGCAGATCATAAAACAAGACAAATTTTCCACTAGTTAAAGACAATCTGACTTTCAAGACAAAATACAGTGCTGAAGGAGGTTTTTTCCCCTTTACATTTGTCTCTCATTCATCTATTCTTTTGCAGCTCTCATCAGTCATATCAAATAGTCGTTTTACACAATGGGCTAAAGCAAAAGGCTTTAAAGGAACAGTCCACCGTACTTCCATAATGAAATATGCTCTTATCTGAATTGAGACAAGCTGCTCCGTACCTCTCCGAGCTTTGCGCAACCTCCCAGTCAGTCAGACGCAGTCAGACGCGCTGTCACTCCTGTTAGCAATGTAGCTAGGCTCAGTATGGCCAATGGTATTTTTTGGGGCTGTAGTTAGATGCGACCAAACTCTTCCACGTTTTTCCTGTTTACATAGGTTTATATGACCAGTGACATGAAACAAGTTCAGTTACACAAATTGAAACGTAGCGATTTTCTATGCTATGGAAAGTCTGCACTATAATGACAGGCGTACTAACACCTTCTGCGCACTTCGGCAGCGCATTCATATCTGAGCTCTGTATCAATGCGCTGCCGAAGCGCGCACAAGGTGTAAAGGCCAATTTATGCTGACAACCCAGCCCTCGCAGATAGCGTCGCAGACAGTGTCTACGTAGCCCCCCCACCTTCGCAGACGCTCTGCGCGCACCTCCCAAAAATTGTGACCACCGCAGAAGCCTCGCAGACAAGAGGGCTCTGATTGGTCCACTCTACATCCGCTGTACACGCACTTCCGCTTCCCTACTTTCCCGGTTTGTTTTGTTTTCACGACCGGCATTTTTAAAAACACGAGCGAAGATGGAGCAGCATGAAGAGCAGTTGATTGAGGAAGTACGTACATCTATACAACTCCAGTTCTAGTCATTATAAAAAAAAAAAAGTTCTAGTCATTATAAGTAACCGGAGGATAAACACTCCACTAACCACACCCACCAACTACTCCTAGCGACTTCGCGCCCCCTTGCGTTGTGCCGGTGAATAACATCACGCACGCCTATTACTCCCCGCTCAACAATAAATTACAACTGTCTGCGAAAAGCTATCTGCGAAAGCCTTGTCGCAAGAGCATGCAGAGGCCTTTTGTACGCCTGTCATTATAGTGTGGACTTTCCATAGCATAGAAAATCGCTACGTTTCAATTTGTGTAACTGAACTTGTTTCATATCACTGGTCATATAAACCTATGTAAACAGGAAAAACGCGGAAGAGTTTGGTCGCATCTAACTACAGCCCCAAAAAATACCGTTGGCCATACTGAGCCTAGCTACATTGCTAACAGGAGTGACAGCGCGTCTGACTGACTGGGAGGTCGCGCAAAGCTCGGAGAGGTACGGAGCAGCTTGTCTCAATTCAGATAAGAGCATATTTCATTATGGAAGTACGGTGGACTGTTCCTTTAAAATGATAAATCATAGTAATAGCCATGAACATCTCTGTATATTGTGCGCGTGTGTGTGGGGGTGGGGCGGACCAGCTTGTTTTAACTGTTTAATGCTGCCATGACACCTACTGCAATAACCAGAATCCTTATCACTTTCCAGTCAGTTAGGAATGTAGAGAACTAATCAATCAATCAGCCCAGACTTTATGAAATTGTGCATTAAAAATGAGAATTTTGGGGGGGGTCCACACCAAAAAAAAAAACCCAATGAAGTGGAAAGAACAAAGCTCAACACACATTAGAAAAAGCCCAGGATATCTTATCCTAAGAACACACAAACTGATCATCTGATCCTTCATATGACACTGGCTGTGAGCTCTCCAACACAGGATGGAAAAAATGCTGAGCGCCGAACGAGCACAAAATTACAGAGAAGACTTTCTAGCCAAGTGCTGCTTTCGGCCCGTTTACAAAAGCTTATCTCTTTTTGGTTAGGCAGCGGCTGTGATTCATCAGACACAAGAGACGAGTCCAAACTCCTCGAGATTAAACCGTAATCTCTGCTCAGGGAGCCACCGTCAGCCTGGACATTTGTGAGCAACACGCTAACACAGCTATATGGTGTTTGTCCCTTATCATAATGCTCCTTTATGGGACGTCTCACTCATTCTGCACCCAATGGGCTGGCATACTGATTTCTGACCTAGATTCAGGCTTGAACTCTCTACAGAACAGACTATTTCACCAATCATAAGCAAGCTTACAAAACAAAATGTGGGTGGAGCCAAAGTGTTTTGGTTAAAGCAAAACTTTGGCATAAATATGACCATGGTTATTGCTGCTCACAGACAAACCCGGAACAGTTCAAATGAAAACATCTTGCAGCAGTGAACTGAATTTGGTCATTGTATAAGGAATAACACACAACACACCGTGCCATCATATGATGATGATAATGCATGTCGCAGGGTCTGATGCGGCAGGTGGACAAATGCCACACGTTGCACATATTACGGTAAGATTTAATGTTGTGGAACATCCAAGAGACCTGTTAGTTCCCATTCTCACTTATGTTATCGTTGCAATAAACCGACATTCTCTGGAAAGCATAAACTCCGATGTCCTGAAGACTATCCTGAGCTAGGAAACTTACAGCAGGGACTCCTTCCATAGATGTTAAATAAATGTCTCCTAAAACATCACAACAATTATAGGCTCTACTACGTTAAACAACATTTTTAAAATCCATGCCTTATTAATATTTGATTATGTGGACCATCTGCCGCAGAAGTCCCTGTGTATAACCTGTTACCATAGAAATAACGTATATTAAGAATGCATTAATACTCACGTTACTGCTAGAACCAGCGTCTAAGCAGAGTTAAGAAAAAATATTCCGATTTCCTCAAACATTTCAGTGCTACAAAGCAATGCTTGATCTAGGTGTGGCACTCTATTAAACTGTATACATAACTATTCCTTACGCCAATCTCAGTTTTACTTACATAGTCCTCTATATAAAAAGACACCCATATATCAGAGCCAAAACAGAACTGATGACTAGCACTACGTTCAGACTGCAACCTGAAACGACCCATATGCGATTTGTTGTGAAATCCGATTTTTTTGTTAGGCTGTTCACATTACCAATTATAATGAGACTTGTATGCGATCTCCAATATGAACGGAAAACGACCCAAAAGTGTCCCGCATGCGCAAATTGACACATAATAAGCACATCTACGTAATACGTAAACAAACAAACAAAAAAAAAAGCGCACTCTTCAAGTTTGCAAGTAAAGCATGGAGATGAAGCGAGACCTGGCGATGTGGTTTTTGTGGCGGCGGCGGAACTCACACAATAATCTGATTAATGTGGGCAGCAGACTAATGAGACCGAAGGTGTCAAATTACTGGAAATTTCCAGAACAATCTTATAATCTTGTAATACAGGATGGTTTAAGTTATAAATCAGTTATAGAAACTGTTTTATTTAATCAGGCTAACAGATCAACATCCAGGTCCCTACCAAATCCACCATTAGCTTGATCAATTCTATAAAAGTCTATTTAAATTCTGAAAACTGTACAAATATTGTTGTTTTCCACCAAAGAGGCGGGATTAGCCAACGCAGAAGAGTGACGTTTGTCTCTTGTTGATGACGTGTAGGTCGCATGAATGCGACCTGTCCGGTCAGACTGCAGTCGCATGTGAAAATAACGGATATGCATCAGAATTAGGCCCACATATCCAAGCGGCCTGGGTCGCATGTGAAAAAAAATCGGATCTGTGTCGTTCAGATTGTCAATAACAAATCGGATACAGGTCGCATATGGGCAAAAAAAATCGGATATGGGTCGTTTCAGGGTGCAGTCTGAACGTAGTCTAGTACATACTAAACTGAGAAGCTCTGCTGCTTTTCATGCATTCACTATCTAAATATGAGGTTTAACAAAGATCCAATTTTCACAATGCCTCAAGGTGTTATTTTTCTCTCTATATTTATCCTTAGCAGTGTTTCCCCGAGTTTACTGGTTGTGTGTGTAGGGTGGTGGTGGGGGGGCCTGGATGAGGATGGTCACCTGCAGGACCCCTCCCTGCGGCTCCTATTACAGAGCATTTGGACCTGAGCAAACAGTTAAAAGGAGTCATATTTAAGTCTTCACATTTAATTTGGAACAATTTTTACAATAGAACTCTCTTTTTGATCCAAGTTGGATCGAAGCCACTGATCCCATGGCGAGTCCTGTGCTGAGGGGATGCAGTTTCAGCAGGAGAGCTGGTAGCATTCGATTCGGGTGGAATTTTGATTTCAAAGGTAGTGGGGGACAAAACACAGGCACAAATGCTCAAAAGGGCTTAAGTTTTTCAGATACCCTTACCAGAGGTCTATCTGCTGTACTCAGGTCTGTGTTTACAAAAGAAATATTGATCTCAATTAAATTACCTGATTAAATAAAAGGTTGTATATAAATGAGGGAATATCTTGGTGGAAAGTTCATCCTTCCAGTACAGTTCCACAGACTTGGCAGGGAGCGCTGAAGGTATTCTGGAGACTCACGGTGACCTCATTACTAAGACACTCCATTTTGGCTCAAATTTGTCACCCATCTGTACCACAGCCTATCATACCCCTCATCTAATTATCTCTAGCCGCTTTATCCTGTTCTACAGGGTCGCAGGCAAGCTGGAGCCTATCCCAGGTGACTATGGGTGAGAGGCGGAGTACACCCTGGACAAGTCGCCAGGTCATCACAGGGCTGACACATAACCATTCACACTCACATTCACACCTATGGTCAATTTAGGCTACATCCACACGACAACGGCAACGAGATGTTATTTAAAAAAATATCGCGTCCAAATGGGCAACGATCAGTAAAATATCAGGTCCATATGGCAACGCAACGCTTGCTGAAAACGATGCAATACACATGCCACACCTCTAGGGGTGCTGTAAGACGGTCCCTTCGGAGACACCAGAACAATAGAAGTAGTAAGGACGCATGCGCATAAACTATTATGCGCGAGACTTCATATTAGCCACAAAGTCAGAAAAATCTGTTCGTAAAATTACATTATAATGACCAAATACAATGAAAAGTATTTTTCCAGTCTCACCTGTGAAAGGTAATCCCATGTGATCTCGTTTGGACGGCAAACCTGTTGGTACAGTTAAACGCAGCACATGAATGAGGCATCTTTATTCTCCGCTTTGACCCATCCAATATGGCGGCGAGGATGACGCATGATTCTACGCGGAAGGCGGCGTCTTTAATGGTCCGGAATAAATTGAATGCTACACGTTGATGGATTAATTTGTTCTTCTATGCCCTTTTTGAGGAATGTATTGTAGGACTTAAACCAACATCTGAAGAGGTGAGATCGCTCCTTTTTTTCCCCATTTTTGCTGGCGGGATTGACTCTGCCCTAAGGGCAGAGTCTCTCTCTCTCTCTCTCTCTCTCTCTCTCTTTGCACCATTACACAATAAATATTCACAGTGAAAATATTTTGTAAGCGCGTTTCATGAACCAAGTTATAGGATTTGTTGACAACTCGCATCGAGTTCGTTACACTTCTACCCGGCGTGAAGCACTCACAGTCATGTGGTTGTGACGTCATCGTAAACAAGTCCGTTCTACTCATCCAGACGACTTCGCAACGGCAACGTTGCCAGATCTTTCCACTCTGGAACCCGTTCTCAAAAAGATTACGTTTTGGGCACCCAAAACGCCGGTGCCGTGTGGACGCCAGGCCGAAACGATAAACAATTGTATCGGATTCACCTGAATCCGTTGCCGTGTGGACAGGGCCTTAGAGTCACCAGTTAACCTAACCTGCATGTCTTTGGACTGTGGGGGAAACCGGAGCACCCGGAGGAAACCCACGCGGACACGGGGAGAACATGCAAACTCCACACAGAAAGGCCCTCGTCAGCCACGGGGCTCAAACCCGGACCTTCTTGCTGTGAGGCGACAGTGCTAACCACTACACCACCATGCCGCCTCGTTTGAAACATTTAAAAAATAAGTCTTATTCTATGGCTAGCTAACTTGATGTTTACAAAGTGATATCATATTCCAACATGATCCAACTATGAACATTCATAACATAACGTTAGCTAACTTAATACAGAGTGTGTCTGAAGACATCACTCGCACCTTGTTTGGGGGGGAAAAAAAAAAAAAGTCTTAGGCCCTCCATCTTTTGCCACTTGGGGGTTCCGACATTGCTAAATATTGTTTGAATCGAATAGTTTTAATCAATTTTGAGCATACAAGAAGAGAGCGAAGCAGACAGAGAACTGGCAGCTTGAGCAGGTGATGTTTCTGCATGGTCCTAGTGCCTGCACACTCTCCTGTTTTTGAGCAGGCGCTCTTTCCACACGGTCTTAAGGTCAATTTATGCTGACAACCCAGTCCTCGCAGACGGTGTCGCAGACAGTGTCTGCGTAGCCCCCCCACCTTCGCAGATGCTCTGCGCGCACCTCCCAAAAATTGTGACCACCGCAGAAGCCTCGCAGACAAGAGGGCTCTGATTGGTCCACTCTACCCGCTGTACACGCACTTCCGCTTCCCTACTTTCCCGGTTTGTTTTGTTTTCACGACCGGTATTTTTAAAAACACGAGCGAAGATGGAGCAGCATGAAGAGCGGTTGATTGAGGAAGTACGGACATCTATACGACTCCAGTTCTAGTCATTATAAAAAAAAAAAAAAAGTTCTAGTCATTATAAGTAACCGGAGGATAAACACTCCACTAACCACACCCACCAACTACTCCTAGCGACTTCGCGCCCCCTTGCGTTGTGCCAGTGAATAACATCGCGCACGCCTATTCCCCCGCTCAACGATAAATTACAACTGTCTGCGAAAAGCCATCTGCGAAAGCCTTGTCACAAGAGCATGCAGAGGCCTTTAGTGTCTGCACTTCTGGAGGGTTTTTTTCCCCCAGACCTTAAAATGTGCATGTGTGCGCGCACAGGGCCCTGTTGGGGAAACACTGCTTAGGGCTATAAACTGATACAGATTCATAGCAAAAACTTTCATAACACTACTAATCCTCATCCAAATCACTACAGCTGCAGTCGTGCATGAATAGGGACACCAGTGTTGCTATAGCAACATAAACAGGCTAATAAAAGAGAAGAGCATCTGAAAGTGAAGGGAAAAAGATAATTATGCCCACTGATTATGATGATTATAAGATGCCTGTGGGAGGCCACAAGATGCATTATAGAAAGAAAAGAAATTCAGCCATATTAGTTTTCACTTCTATTCAAAATAAAGAACAAAGGACTGTGATTATGTGAATACCGTCACTTATTTCAGGGATCTTTTCTTGTATAGCCAGACCCTGTGCATTGTGTCTTAGACATCTAGGTCTCCACACCTTGAAGAATTATTTTTTAATAAAATTTGATTATACGAATGAGCATTAAAAAAAAAAAAAAAAAACAGCAAAAAGAATCTGACTATGGCAGTGACTATTTGGACATCAATGTTAGAAAAAGGACTCAAAGGGTCACTCATTAGAAAGGCGTCTCAGGGGCTTGGAATCTTTAATGAACTGAAAAATCTGGATGCCAAATCTTGACCTCTACATCTGAGGATGCAAGGCTACTCATTAGTTTGTGTCCGATTCCTTTATTTGGATGGCCACACACACGCAAATGAAAAGTGAAATTACATATTCAAAACATTAGGCAGGTTTCCATTGCAGTTTTGAACAAAGAAAAAAAGAAAAAAGGGAGGGTCGACAAAAATCACAAATGGTCCGTTTCTCCATTTTGTGACGTTATGCGATTAGTGAACTGAAATCTGAGTTTTTTCCTCTCGCGATAGTTGTTCCAATTAAACATGGAGATGGATCACCAAGACCTGATAAGTGTGGGCACCATGATTTTGATAGCATCTATGTGATTTACAGCAAAATATACATGTTTCCATTTTAATTTTGCAAATACTGCTTTGTCGACTCATCTGAAAAAACACCTTGTGAGCATATACAGTTTGTTTTTTTAAAATGGAGGTTTTTTTTTTTTAAAGTTCGTGATTTCAAATTACGCATTAAGCACATTAATGGAAACCTGCCCATTGAGACACACACACAGTGATCAAAGAATAATTAAGATGTAGCTATTTCAAGCAGCAGTGTCACCCACTCACGAATTCTGACTCCTCACCTCATCCTGGCTGCTTTCCACTTTCGGGTTGCTGGCTGTTCTTTTGAGGTTGCTGCTGAGACTGATGCTGGCGGTAGCGTCTGACTTGGAGCGCTGATGAGTGCGCTTTGAGGGCGAGAGGCCGTGTTCGTTCACGTTTGGGCCAAGGATGTGGTTCTGCTGCTGGTGGAGCCGAGCACGCTGACCGGTCGGCTTCAGCTCGTCAGACAGGATGAGCCTACGTAGTTTGGTGCCACGTGAGTGCCTCTGTGTGGAAATGTGCATATCAGATGAATAAGCACCGAGCAGCCAGGCACACTGCAGTGAGAAGCCAATGCTCTGGCGGCAGCGGTGCACCACATATGGCTTAATGGCGTCACCCACATCCTCGTCCATGTGGATGTACATGTTGAGCAGCTGTGGCAGATAGAAGTCCACATCCTCGTCTCGGAAACTGAAGAGCCGATTGCCAATGTAGGCCTGCACACCTGGCTCCTTTGAGTTATACAGGTATGAAATTGCCATGGAAATGTCAAACAGCTTGGATTCGAACAAGCGCAGAAGCCATGACTGCTTGGATGAGTTGTTTTTGTGACGCCGGCGAGCGCTCTTCACTGTGCCCACTGCTGGCACCTCCTCCTCCTCTGTGATCTTCGGAGGCTTCCCTGATCCAGTACCATCCCCGTCCGAGAGCTCAGAGTGTTCAGTTCCATTCACCAGGTGAGGCTCAGCAGTGGGCAAAGCTGTATCTCCATCACCTTTGAGAAACTTGACCTTCTGCAGCACCTCCTGGCAGGCTTTCTTGGCTACTTCAGTATCAATAACCAGACTCAGCTCACCAACACCCTCTGATATAACATCCAGCGGAGGGCTAGAAGCAGGCAGGCCTTCGCTGACACTAGGGCTGGAGCTGGTCAGAGGCCGTGGGCCAGAGGACGGCGAGGAGGGCAGGGAGAGAGACGAGGTAGTGGAGGTGGACGAGGCCGATGGACTCTTCTGCAGCTCCTCCAGATGGGAAGGGGAAAGCTCCAGCTCTGTGTCACCCATGGCCAGAGAAGGTTCGGCCCCTATATGGGGGGGGGGGAAGAAAAAAAAAGAAAATAGCATGTGGTTTCATTTAACTTAATCCTAAAATGTTAACCATTTTATTATCTGTATATCTACTATATCTGTCAAAAAAAAACATTAAACTACAATTGATTCGACATTCTGCTGCTAGAGTCCACACAAAGTACTCAACTCATATTGCACCTATTCTCTGTCAGTTACAACGTGTTCCTGTGTCATCTCGAGTAAAGTACAAACCAGCCTCCTCCTTCCTTCACTTAAAGCTTTGCATAGTCCCATCCATTTTATTGTTACTAGGTTTTTGTACCCGCAGTTCACACGATAAAGTCTCCCAATATGGCTATACCAGTTGGCCCTAAAGATGGCTACATTCTTCACAGAAGCATCATTAGTGTGAAGGAAGGAAGAAAAAGACAAAGACAGAAAGTAGTCGGACACTGCACCATTCAGAGCTCAGACTGGGTATGAGGGTGCTGTGAGCTGAACCAACATCATGGCATAAAACAAGAAAATCTCTTCTGATCAATCACAGTCTCTGTTCAGATCTGGTATCAACACTCGTCTCTCGTAATTGGACGTGGACTGCACTAAAAACATCATGGTCAGTCAAATACATTTTAAAAGTCTATCAGACCACTTGCGGAGGTGACTCCAGGACACATGTGGCACCTTACATTTCTAGTGTGAAAGCCAACGCATCGCCAACAACATAGACACTTGATCAATGTTGCCAGGTTTTCATGCGATACTGAGCTGCTGCCAAGCAGTCTGCCTCCGTGAACGCGACTTTTAGTTACTAAAATTTTCATGAACAGTCTAGACCAGTACATTTCTACCCCAAGAACTCATAAAATGAGTCAAACGCTCATTACATTCAGGTTTGTTCTGAAGTAAGATGCATCTTTTGTTCGGAGACATCCCCATCTGCGATTTGACCCAAGGCCTGAGTTGTGCAGAAATTTCTACACAACTCAGGCCTTGGATCAAATCGCAGACAGGAATATCTTCGAACAAAAGACGCGATGCTTATGGTTGAGGCCTGCGCTAAAGTCATCATGACTATGCCCTACTACTTCTCAGGTCCTTTTTTGAAAGGGTAAAAAAGTAGCCACAATTTGGAAAACACTAAACGTTTTTTTAGGTTGAAACCAGTGCTCTTCTGTAGCACAATCACAGACATGTAAACAAAATCAATACTGCACTTTAGTAAGAGACCGACTTAACCTGAGAATCTGTTCCCACATCTAGTTCCTGTCAAGAAATTTACAAAAAATGCAAACAAATACAAAAAACACACAAGCTGAAGGCTGTCCCCAAGTGAGCAATAAATCATGGCCTTTTTTAATTCAGAGTAGTAGGTTCAACAGTGCAGAGGATCTCAGGAGCAAAGTGTCCCTTAGTTGAACCTTTTGGACAGCCACTGAGAGGGTCCCTAGAAGAAAAGGCTCATCATTTTAGCTTATAGTGCCCCTTGAAATGGCCGCTATGGGCGTTCCTTCTTTAAAGTGCCATCTGTAGGCTGCATCACTTCAGAACAAACCTGAATGCAAGAGCTCTTCTTACACACATGAACTCGAACTGCCCTGTCTCTCTTGCGCAAAAGACGTTGTTTCCGTTTAAAGTACACAAAGAGCAAAAGCAGACTAGCCAATGGAGCAGGCAGATAATTAAGTGCTGTGGTGCCGAGACTTTGGAATTACGGTATCTCAGTAACTGTTTCTACCTTACTTACTCTTCCAATACCATTACCCCTCACCTCGTTTTCTTTTCTTCTCTCCTCTCCTCTCCTCTCCCACACCATAACTAACAACTTTACCTAACCTAAACAGATTAGGTAGTTTAATTTATAAAGACATGACAAGGATTATTTACAAAAACTCTGTAAAAACTAAAAAGTGTTTGATTTTCACAGGTTTGTTTCCTAATTAATCCCCATCACATTCATGACAACTCGGTGCCTTTTGCACATAAAGCTCATCTTCAGCTGAGCTCCACCCGTGATCTGAGCTTTCATGCAAACGTTACTGTAATCACGTGGAGGATACTTCCCTTTATAACCACACTTTCTTCAAATACACCATGTTCTCTAGTGCCTAAAACTTCCCCAGGCTGTTGCACTGGGTCGTCATCAGTTAGAGCAATGTACTGAGTCTCAATCTTCAATATGAACACAGAAAGGAGTGTACATTTAAAAAAAAAAAAAAACCACTATCTTCCTTCCTTCTTTAACAATGCTGCACAAGACTAACTATTATAAACTCTGTGCTTCTATCAAGAGTTTTACACATGAAAGTCTCACGTTAAACGTTAACAACAACAACTAAACTGCAACACACCTGATAACTTGATACAAGTTATTAAACCTTCATTCGTACCTTTGGTTAAAACACAATCAGATATCCAAGAGATGTATACAAAATGGCTAAAAATAAACGCGGTCCTCAGGGTGATGGTGTTAATCAACACAAGCAGTGACAAAAACTAACACAAACAACCCTCGTCAGAGGCCAAACACAAATCATTTATAAACAATTTAATCCAACACACAAGCGCAACTGAGTCACTGCATTAGTGATGAGATTATAACATTATCTTCCCCACTTCCACGTGAGCATCTATAACAATGTTAGATGACTTGATGTGATCCTGAACCCCAGCTCTGTGTGTGTTCTCGCTATGACCACAGTGACCGAGCACACATCTCATGTTACAGTGGAAACAGCTTCAAGTGGCTCTGATGCTGACAGACGATACTGTATCCACCTCACACAACAATGAGCAGAAAGAGAAAACCTGCATCAGATCATCTTTCCGACGTCCTAGCAAGCAAAACCTGTCACCGTTATGATGTTGAGTAACAGCAGCACAAATGTTAAAGGGGAACTCAAGTCATTTTTAAACTTGCTTTATTTCTTAATTAACGTGTTAATAAAACCGAAAACGTAATTGAATAACCTTATATCGTGACTTGTACTGGCATATTCTATTACACTTATCGGCCTTTTCGGTTTTTAGCCATGTTGAACGGAGTTCGTATGGACCACGGTAGGCGTTGCTTATCCGCATGATCTTCACGAGACTTCAAACGTGAAGCGTCAGCGCCGTCATTTTGAAAACTGTTTACATAGCGGCCAGATCACCATATCATTCCAATTTAGATTCATTTCAAGATTTGCCAGCTTCATCAATTATTCCATATGACTTCAAACCATTGGTTAAATGAAAAAAAAAAAATATGCTGAGCATATTTCCCACATTAATCAACACAAAGTCTTTCAGTTTTTTTTTTTTAAATCAAGGCTGAATGCGTTCTTCTTTGCCGCTGCCTTTTATTAAATCAAATTTGAGACTTTTAATTTGATTTCTTTCAGCATGACCGCAATGCATGATGAGATACATTACTTTGGTTAGTGAGCATCGGTTGTACATTACTTTTTGTGATGCATTGTGGGATACTTTGAGTGCACTATATAGAGTGTAAATAATCCTCACTAAGGTTTTGGACAGCACTCCAAGATGGCGTCCTTGCTATATAGTGAGCGATTTCGGACATGGAAAACTTTCAGCTTGATTACGTCAGCATCCGAAGGAGGGCGCACGCATGTGCGTCTTTTGACAACGTTGGTAAATGTTGGTCACTTTGATTTCTGCTGTATGTTTTACTTCTGTCCTACAAAGTCTTGCACAGGTCTCAGCGAATCTCGTGCCATTGCTTTGACATATGGACTGATATATTACATAGGATATTTCAAATACTCATAACTTGCTATAGCGGTGACAAAATAGCTGTCAGAAATGCATTCCTATATTTAATCTCATCCCATTATCTCTAGCCGCTTTATCCTGTTCTACAGGGTCGCAGGCAAGCTGGAGCCTATCCCAGCTGACTACGGGTGAAAGGCGGGGTACACCCTGGACAAGTCGCCAGGTCATCACAGGGCTGACACATAGACACAGACAACCATTCACACTCACATTCACACCTACGGTCAATTTAGAGTCACCAGTTAACCTAACCTGCATGTCTTTGGACTGTGGGGGAAACCGGAGCACCCGGAGGAAACCCACGCGGACACGGGGAGAACATGCAAACTCCGCACAGAAAGGCCCTCGCTGGCCACGGGGCTCGAACCCGGACCTTCTTGCTGTGAGGCAACAGCGCTAACCACTACACCACCGTGCCACCCTATATTTAATAAAATGTGAAATTATAAAAATTGCCTTCAGTTCCCCTTTAAATCCATTTCACTGTAGTGGTTTACACAGCAGGGGTCAAGTGGAGGTCTGTGGCTTTATGACACTGATAGATTCTTCTTCTGGCTGCTCCCGATTAGGGGTCGCCACAGCAGATCTATTGTCTCCATTGCTCCCTGTTTTCTGCATCCTTCTCTACCACACCTGCCACTTTCATCTCCTCTTTGGCCTTCCTCGTTTTCATGTGCCTGGCAGCTCCATCCTCAACATTCTCCTTCCAACATGCTCTGCATCTCTTCTCAGGATGTGCCCAGACCATCTCAAGGCCTCTGCATGCTCTTGCGACAAGGCTTTCGCAGATAGCTTTTCGCAGACAGTTGTAATTTATTGTTGAGCGGGGATAATAGGCGTGCGCGATGTTATTCACCGGCACAATGCAAGGGGGCGCGAAGTCGCTAGGAGTAGTTGGTGGGTGTGGTTAGTGGAGTGTTTATCCTCCGGTTACTTATAATGACTAGAACTTTTTTTTTTTTTATAATGACTAGAACTGGAGTCGTATAGATGTCCGTACTTCCTCAATCAACCGCTCTTCATGCTGCTCCATCTTCGCTCGTGTTTTTAAAAATGCCGGTCGTGAAAGCAAACCAAACCGGGAAAGTAGAGAAGCGGAAGTGCGTGTACAGCGGACCAATCAGAGCCCTCTTGTCTGCGGCGCTGTCTGCGAGGCTTCTGCGGTGGTCACAATTTTTGGGAGGTGCGCGCAGAGCGTCTGCGAAGGTGGGGGGGCTACGCAGACACTGTCTGCGACACCGTCTGCGAGGACTGGGTTGTCAGCATAAATTGGCCTTCAGTCTCATCTCTCTTAGCTTAACTCCCAAGCTCTCCACATGTGCTGTCCCTCTGATGTGCTCATTCCTTATCCTGTCCAACCTCCCTTCGCAAACCTTAACATCCTCAACTCCGCCACCTCCGCCTTTGCCACTGGGGTTGCATAAGCATACTCTTGGTGCCGATCCCAAGCCCGGATCAGTTGGAGAGGGCTGTGTCAGGAAGAGCATCCGGTGTAAAACTGTGCCAAATCTAACATGCGGAATGAAACTGATAGATTAAAAAATAAAAAATCACCCACGATCAATAGTTCACACTCACCTTTAGGATCACTCAGGTCGAGTTAAATCTAGTTAACTGCGATTTTAAACTAACTAGTAGCTAGGAAAAGTGATGTTCGCAGAGACATCCGGATGTCGGCCATGTTGGTGGAGATACAAATACGGGGTCAAGCGATATTCTATACAAAACAGTCACGCATGCGCAACACACTGTTTTAAGCTATGCCCGATCTTTGTGCTCACAACAGTACTCGTGAACGTGGCACGTTCCGAATTTTTCTTTTTTTAAGAATTCCGTCCGTGATTCGGAAAGAGGGCGAGGAAACTCTGAGGTTTAGTACAGACAGGACACAAGCACGCCTCAACAACAACAACAAGCAGCATCTCTAACAGAAGCTTACGTATTTCCACGTGACCATCTATAACAATCTTAGATGCTTAAAAATGTGTGACTAGCTGAATTATGCTAATAAACTAAATCTGAAATGTAATCATAAGGATTATATGTAGTGGATACATACACAGCATCATCCCAGGCTGAGAAAAGTTCATGAGTTAGCCTGGACGAGTCATGAGACTAATACTAGACCACTCTACACTTTCCATTAATTATCTTGTAGTTAACTTAATCTGAAAAACACTGCTAATGACGCTAGCTGGAGCTAACTAGCTCAGTTAGGTTACAGACAAACTACTCATGCAAGAACTGTTTATCCAGGGAGATTATATTATTAACACCACACACGCAATTAGTACCAATTCATAACTGTTAAACATTAAAGTGTCTCAGTGAGTCAGAAGCTGCTGCTTTATGACCAACGCAGGCCGATGGAAAATGTTGCGTGAACTCGCTTAGCTAGCATTGAGGAGATTGGCTTAGCTAAATTAGCAATGTCAGTAACAAGCCACTACAATTAGTCTATTAAATGCAAAAGAACACCAATTTATGATTTACAAACACAACAAGTATCGAGCTCAAACGTAACCAAGTCAGAGGAGGTTATTTAGAGAGCTGGTTTACCTCACTCAGGTGGGCGGCCAAGCGGATTAAACAGCTCGGCTATGCTAGCTTAGCATCACCACTGAGCTAACTATCGCTCGCTGACGTGAACCAAATAGTTCATTTCTTGACTCATTAACTAGTTAAAGCTCAGACTAACTGATAAACGCAGGCACCTTGTCTCACCGAGTGAACTGGGTAGTGTGATTATTCGCTCTATCTCTGCTGTAACAGCTCCATTTGGAAGGTTCGATTCCCCGAAGGATGCCGAATAACCGGCTCGCAGTTAGTAGGTAACGTCCTAATTCAGCCCAACGCACTTTCCCTACTGACTTCAACTTGGTAACGTCCATGTTCTTTGTATACAAGCATGATGTGAAAGGCAAACAGAACTACCAGTCCATGCTGAGTAAAATTTCATCCGAAAACATATTTAAAATTGATACAAAACACGACACTAATAAAGTAACTATGAAGTGTTTGAGTTTTGTGTTTTTCTCTGGGTGTAAAACCTGCGATGTAAAACTTTACACCCCTCGAGTAGAGTACTTGGATTGTTCCAAGGGGAAGTGAATGGGGACGAAAACTTTTGCACTTTTTTTTTAAACAAGTGATTAAGGAATGAGCACTACCCAGAGTATTAAGTGTGTCGTTGCAGCAGCCTATCAAACGTTGAAACAAACAAACAAACAAACAATTATTCAAGAATTGAAGTGAAACATAGGATTAGCAGTATTGTGCTTTTTTTTTGGCACCTCCTGCATATTCAGTGTAAATACACATACAGTATTTCACATAGTCAATAGTGAAATAATGGAGTTGAGGGAACTGGCTCTGACTGAGGTGCTTTGACTCTGTGTTAAACCTGAGGACGTGGAATCATTTGCATCTGCTTTAAATGCTCAGCCCCACTGAAAACAACAGCATCTCAGTTTAAGCTTGTGCAGGAGGAAGAAAATAAATCCCCACAACTGTTTCTTTTTTCATTCAGTAATACCACCAAATGGTGGTATGGCACAGTGATGTAGTAGTTAGTACTATCACCTTACAGCAAGAAGGTTCTGGGTTCGAGCCCAGCGGTCGGTGGGGGGCCTTTCTGTATGGAAACACATCTGTGAAGAATCTCAGTCATCCAGGCACATAGCAATCCGTGATTGACCGGGTCCAGTTGCTCTCTTCTGCCAATCACGGATTGCTATGTGCCTGGATGACTGAGATTCTTCGCAGATGTGTTTCTACGCGCTTTGGGATGGGATCCCTTCGACTGGTGCGGGAGGACTTCCGGAGGGCTGGCGGACGTCTTGGCTGGAGGGTATCGTTCATTTTTGTCGGCCTGGAATGGCCATCACTGAACGGAGGTGGGTGTCTGTGGCATCTTTTGTCATCCGCCTGCAGTGCGGCCGTCGGCATTCTGGTTCGGATTCTGTGGTGATCCATGGGAGGATGGATGCTTGGTGCTCCCTATTGGTCGGGCGGGGCTGGGGGGGCCTTTCGGATGGGAGGCGGGACGTTTTCAGGAGTCTTCGGGCGGGTCCAGTTGCTCTCTTCTGCCAATCACGGATGGCTTTCTGTGTGGAGTTTGCATGTTCACCCTGTGTCTACTTGGGTTTCCTCCACAGTCCAAAGACATGCGGTTAGGTTAATTGGCGGCTCTAAATTGTCCATAGATGTGTGTGGGTGTGTGTGTTAATGATTGAGAGGACAAAACCTCTATAATAATCCAGTAGAAGGCAACGGGAAACCATAACTGTAATTCTTCCCGAGAAACTCTGATGGATGTCAGAGCTGGACCTACCATTCAGCAGAACACTAAAGAAGAAGAAAAATATCACCAAATACCAAGAATGTAGAGGAGTGTCAGGCATCACTGTTTGAGACACTGAGCTATGATTAAGGTGTCAAGATTACAAAGAACTGGCAAGAAGAGTGATGACTAAAGCATAATAGTCTATAAAATTACATAAAAGAGAAATAACACATACGACATAATTGTGTACACTGGAAGACAAGTGAAACAAATGAGTTTTGGACTAACTTGAACCACACTCGAATATAAAACTAGTTTTAATAGACCTCAGTATAAATAGTCAAGTCGCTTTTAACATCAGACATTGTCGCAAAGCATCCGTCCATCTTCTACCGGTTATCTGGATCCGGGTCACAGGGGTAGCAGCCTAAGAAGAGCAGCCCAGACTTCCCTCTCCCCAGCCACCTCCACCAGCTCTTCTGGGGGAATACCGAGGCGTTCCCAGGCCAGCCAAGAGATGTAATCTCTCCAGCATGTCCTGGGTCTGCCCTGGAGTCTCCTTCCGGTGGGGCATGCCCAGAAAACCTCCCTGGTGAGGCATCCGGGGGCATCCTAACAAGGTGCCCAAACCACCTCAACTGACTCCTTTCGATGTGGAGGAGCAGCGGGTCTACTCTGAGTCTCTCCCAAATGACCAAGCTTCTCACCCTGTCTCTAAGGGAGAGCCCAGCCACCCTGCGGAGAAAACTCATTTCTACCACTTGTATCCGCGATCTCATTCTTTCGGTCACTACCCATAGCTCGTGACCGTAGGTGAGAGTGGGAACATAGATGGACAAGTAAATTGAGAGCTTTACCTTTTAAAGTGCATATCACGGGTGAATTCAGGAGCAAGATCAATGTAATTCTCCTATTTTATATTAAACTTTGGTCAAATATCTGTAACATTCTGCATTCTCTGCAATTTTTTTTACCTTGCGCAATACCAGAAAAATTCAGTTGAAATCAAGCCATTTGAGGTGAATTGGTCCGCCTCTGAAAAAACTTGCCATTTGAATTTCCCGGCAAACATTGATTTTCGGGCGGCACGGTGGTGTAGTGGTTAGCGCTGTCGCCTCACAGCAAGAAGGTCCTGGGTTCGAGCCCCGGGGCCGGCGAGGGCCTTTCTGTGTGGAGTTTGCATGTTCTCCCCGTGTCCGCGTGGGTTTCCTCCAGGTGCTCCGGTTTCCCCCACAGTCCAAAGACATGCAGGTTAGGTTAACTGGTGACTCTAAATTGACCGTAGGTGTGAATGTGAGTGTGAATGGTTGTCTGTGTCTATGTGTCAGCCCTGTGATGATCTGGCGACTTGTCCAGGGTGTACCCTGCCTTTCGCCCGTAGTCAGCTGGGATAGGCTCCAGCTTGCCTGCGACCCTGTAGAAGGATAAAGCGGCTAGAGATAATGAGATGAGACATTGATTTTTGTGACGTCGCATGCGGGACACCTCCCTCTGAATCCTATGTCAGCGCTGGTTTGTTTATGAGAAAACGACCTGGTGGTTTTCTGCAAATTCCTTCAACGTTATCGCATAATTATCAAGTCAAGTCAATTTATTTATATAGCACATTTTAAAAACAACAGGAGTTGACCCAAAGTGCTTTACAGGCATAGCTAGTAATAAACTTAAAAACATAGCCTAGCTGGGATTATACAGTAGCTCAGAGCTAAGGCACCACAGAATTACAGCTGGAATAAATACATAAGAGAATATATAATGACAACAATGATCGCGTAATTATTAAAATGGTTAACAGATGTATCATAGGAGGGTGTACCAATACCAAGCTTGATGGGATTAGTACTCATTGTTTTCCAAAAGACCGGACAATGAGAGAGAAATGGGAGCGCTTGGTCTACACAGGCTGTGCACTGAAACCGTGCAAAGCTCGCACAGCCTGCTGACGCTTCCACAGGTAACGTCACAAATCTGGCTCCAGACTCCCTCGGGACTTTTCCAGACGCGTTTTGTTATTTTATTTTTTTCTGCTGTAGACAGATGGCCTTGTGCAAAATTACCCTTCTGTATGAGTGTGTAAAGGGACATACTTTCATATAAAAACAAAACACGAAATTGGTCCAGAATATGCACTTTAAGCTCAGCTCTCTCTTTACCACAACAGACCAGTTTAGCGTCCGCGTCACTGCTGATGGTGCCGTGATCCGTCTGTCCAACTCCTGCTCCCCTTTACCCTCACTCGTGAACAAAATCCCAAGATACTTAAACTCCTCCACTTTAGGTAGCAACTCCCCCCAACCCAGAGTAAGCACTCGGCCCATTTCCGGCTGAGCGCCATGGCCACAGACTTGGAGGTGCTGATCCTCATCCCAGCTGCTTTGCAGTCCGCTGCAAACCATCCCAGCGCATGCTGTAAGTCACAGACTGATGAAGCCAACAGAACCACATCATCCGCAAAAAGCAGAGACGTGATCCTGCTGCCACCAAACTGGACACCCTCTGCTTCTTGGCTGGGCCTAGAAATTCTGTCCATAAAAGTTATGAACAGAACCGGTGACAAAGGGCAGCCCTGGCAGAGTCCCACATGCACCGGGAATGAGTCCGACTTACTGCCAGCAATGAGATCCAAACTCCTGTTCCGGTCATACAGGGTCCAAATGGCCCGCAGTAGTGGGCCCTGAACCCCATACTCCCAAAGCACCCCCACAGGGCACCATGAGGGACACGGTCGTAAGCCTTCTCCAGGTCCACAAAACACATGTAGACCGGTTGGGCAAACTCCCATGCACCCTCCAGTACCCTTGCAAGGGTAAAGAGCTGGTCCAGTGTTCCATAACCAGGACAAAAACTGCATTGTTCCTCCTGAATCCAAGGTTCAACTATCAACCAGACTCTCCTCTCCAGCACCCCAGCATAGGCTTTCCCAGGGAGGCTGAGAAATGTGATCCCCTATAGTTGGAACACACTCTTCGGTCCCCCTTTTTAAAAAGGGGGACCACCACCCCAGTCTGCCAATCCAGAAGCACTGTCCCCAACCTCCATGCAATGTTAAAAAGGCATGTCAGCCAAGACAGCCCAACAACATCTAGTGCCTTCAGGAACTCAGGACGAATCTCATCCACCCCCAGAGCCTGGCCACCGAGGAGCTTTTTAATCTCCTCAGCAACCTCAGCCCCATGATAGGCGAGTCCTCCCAAGCACCCTCAGACTCCGTGTCCTCTTCGGACAACATGAAGGTGGAATTGAGGAGATCCTCAAAAGTATTCCTTCCACTGTCAGACGATGTCCCCAGTTGAGGTCAACAGCATACCATCCTCGCTGTAACCAGTAGAGACAGAGCACTGGTTCCCCTTCCTGAGCTGCCGGACGGTTTGCCAGAATCTCTTCGAGGCCAACTGAAAGTCAGTCACTTTCCATGGCCTCACTGAACTCCTCCCACACCCAAGTTTTTGCTTCAGTGACCACCAGAGCCACGTTCCACTTGGCCCATCAGTATCTGTCAGCTGCCTCTGGAGACCCACAGGCTAACCAAGCCCGATAGGACTCCTTCAGCTTGATGGCTCCCCTCACTGCAGGTCTCCACCACCGGGTTCAGGGATTACCGCCACGACAGGCACCAACAACCTTGCAGCCGCAGCTCTGCACGGCTGCCTCAGCAGTGGAGGTGCGGAACATGGTCCACTCGGACTCAATGTCCCCATCCTCTCCCAGTATGCAGTTGAAGCTCTGCTGGATGTGGCAGTTGAAGATCCAAAGGATGGGAGCCTCCGCTAGACATTCCCAGCATACCCTCACTACACGTTTGGGCCTACCAGGTCTGTCCAGCCTCCTCCCCCACCATCTGATCCAGCTCACCACCAGGTAGTGATCAGTTGACAGCTCTGCTTCTCTCTTCACCCAAGTGTCCAAGACATACGGTCGTAGATCAGATGAAACGACTACAAAGTCAATCAATCATCGATCTACAGCCTAGGGTGTCCTCATGCCACGTGCACTTATGGACACCCTTATGCTCAAACATGGTGTTCGTTATGGCCAAACCATGCATGGCACAGAAGTCCAACAACTGAACACCACTCAGGTTCAGATTGGGCAGGCCGTTCCTCCCAATCACACCCCTCCAGGTCTCACCGTCATTCCCCACATGAGCGTTGAAGTCCCCCAGTAAAACAATGGAGTCCTCTCGTGGTGCACCGTCTAGCACTCCACTCAAGGACTTCAAGAAGGCTGGGTACTCTGAACTACCATTTGGTGCATAAGCACAAATGACAGTCATACCCCTTTTCCACCAAATCAGTTCCAGGGCTGGTTTGGGGCCAGTGCTGGTGTTGGTTCACAACTTGTTCAACTTGCGAGCCAGCTGAGAACCAGTTTGCTTTTCCATAGCTCAGGGTGCTAAGGGGAGCCACGTCATTACATCGCTGTATACGTCAGTTACGTCACTGTATACATCAGTTATGTCACTGCGTTTGCATAAACCTTGGCGCGAACATCGAAGCAACAACAACAACACGGAGAAGAAGCAGCAACAACAATAATGGATGACTGTGTTTGTACAGCTGCTGCTTCTCATCACTTAAAAATGGCGACCTTTCGCGGTCTTGCTATTGTTGTTGGTCTTAATAACTCCGCCCCCTCACTGACGTAAGTGGTTCTTCCCTCTGGCCCAGTAAAGAGTTGGTGCTAGCCTGGAACCGGTTTTTCTGGCCCCAGAGCCAGTTCTTTGTCAGTGGAAACAGAAAACCCGGTTCCAAACTAAGCACTGGCCCCGAACCAGCCCTGGAACTGCTTTGGTGGAAAAGGGGCA
Organism: Neoarius graeffei; assembly: GCF_027579695.1. NCBI lineage: Eukaryota > Metazoa > Chordata > Actinopteri > Siluriformes > Ariidae > Neoarius > Neoarius graeffei. Next base: position 74,385,029 of record NC_083573.1, on the reverse strand, counting down.
TCAGAGACTGTTCCCCGACCTGAAGGCGCAGGGAAAAGACCCTGTCATTCACTGGGGAGAACTCCAATGTTAGCACGCCGAACTGGGGGGCTACCAATAGCCCCACCCCTGCCTGGCGCTGCTCACCCTTGGCAACTCCAGCATAGAAGAGTCCAACTCTCCAGGAAATTGGTTCCAGAGCCCAAGCTATGCGTTGAGGTGAGCCCAACTATATCTAGTTGGTACCGCTCAACCTCACACACAAGTTCAGGCTCCTTTCCCACCAGAGAGGTGACATTCCATGTCCCAAAAGCCAGTTTTGTCAGCCAGGGATCCGTACGCCAGGGTCTCTGCCTTTGGCTGCCACCCGATCCACAAAGCAAAGCAGCTTTGCAGAAAATTTAAGGCTTGAAACATGAGCTAATTTTATCCCTAATTTATCCCTGATGAGCAAACCTGTGGTGATGGTGGCAAGGAGAAACTCCCTCAGATGACATGAGGAAGAAACCTGGAGAGGAACCAGACTCAAAAGGGAACCCAGCCTCATTTGGGTGATAACGGATAGCGTACATGGCATGTTTTCTCAGTGGCGGTCCAGTTTGATTCTGAGCTCAGGCGTAGAGGTCCACATGTTCCCCTGGTCTCTGCATGGATTTCTTCTGGGTTCTCTGGTTTCCTCCCCCCTCTGAAAGACATGCTGGTAGGTGGATTGGCTACACTAAAATTTCCTTTCCATGTAAATGTGTGTGTATGGTGCTTTGTGTATTTTTGACTCATACAGGGTGTGTTCCCACATGATGCACAATGATGAGTCCTGGGATACACTCTGGATCCACTGCAACCTTGATCAGGATGAAGATGAATTAAGGAACAAATCTGTGAATCACTGAAAATAATTTAAAAAAATTGAGTAATTACTCATTTCTAAATGTTTATCTAGTATTCACAGCAATATGCATTTTTACATTACTGACGATGATGCCAAGTGCTGTAACAGGTAGCCTAGGAATAAAAAGTCATGATCAGGACTTCCTTTGCTCAAATTTACATTTGGTAATCAAAGATGTGTTCTTATAACACAACAATGCTGACTCAAACCAGTGACATTAACAGCCATGGGG